>NW_015506011.1:301075-311894 GCF_001515645.1 Sinocyclocheilus grahami
ACCTGATGTTCAGAATCATTGGTTTCAATCTATTTGTTTTCAAATGAGTGTTGTTGAAGTTGAGCTCATACGAGCTGCAGGACAGTATTGAACATTTGGGATTCGGCAGATACGTCATAATCAAAGAATCTGTCGGAGCGTCCGGCAAAGATACGGAAAAACTCCTTCGGTGGAGACAGAATTAGGTCAAAGTGAACCTGAGCAGAGAAGATCTCATTACCTGACAAACTAACTACCACAACATCGCTTCTGCGCTCAGCACAATCTAACGGCAAACACACTCCAACCAGACAAACTCTTTATCTCTGGCCCAGACGTCACGCTGTGCGGGAAATATTCAGAGAACCTGAGACGTCAAACATAGAGTCGTTTTATCATTCTGGATGTCTACATGCAAACCTATGTCTGTTGTGTTTATATTGGCCCCATTTTTGGGGGTCATTATATAAACTGCAATATTAAACAAGCACTTAGTGAATGACAGTGTGTAAAACAACTTAAATCGTACTCTGTGCAGAGGTGAAATATTACATTGACCTCATTCACACGTGGTTTCATAGCCAAACATATATTATAAACAATATGGTTTTGGGGTTGTATTGGATGGAGATGCAGGCTATTCTTAATGTGGTGTTAGAAATTTCCACAAGAATACTCCACTATTTGTTAACAAATATTTTGCCTTACCTTAAAAAATAAGCTTTTTTTAATCAGTAAGTAAACATTTTAACTAAAATACCTAACTAGAATTACACCCAGGGCTACTTTATAAAAATAAAATAAAAAAGTTTAAATGTATAGTTGTGTGCTCTACATTGTGTGCCAAGAATATAAATGTTATAAACAGCACTTTTAACATAATATAAAAACACACTAAAAAAAAAAACATCCTGAGTAAATAGAAACAAGCGCATTGATTTCAGTTCATTATATTTACATAAAGTGGAAATGAACGTAATAGAGTCTAACGCTTCTAATGACAGCAGTGAGGCTGATCGCACAGGACAACGCTCAAATCATAAGTGAATCTAGTGATCCAAAATACTTAATAATATATTTGTTTATTTATAGAGCAACACGACACAACAGCTACATTTAAGAGAGAATTCCACTAAATGCTTACAAACCCTCCTCTATGTTCTACACTATTATAAGTATCATGCATTAATTATAATATTAGATACTGAATAATATAAATTATATTTATAAGATATAATATATATATATATATATATATATACAATATGTTAATTGTTAAACATTCAATTTACAAAAAAAAAAGCATTTTCATTTACACCTTTATAAAATGTGGACAGAAATGCACAATACAACTGAGACACAATCAGCAAAAATGCATGTTAAAGGGCAAATATTTAAAAAATGTCTCCTTTTTGTCCATTTGATGAAAGTCAGTGGGGTTCAGTGTTGCTTTGATGAACAGAAACAGTTCTTAAAAACATCTTGTTCATCATGTTTCACAGAATAAAGAAAGTCATACATGTTTTGAGTGACAAGAGGGTGAGGAAATGAGAAAATAATAATTTTGGATGAACTATCCCATTAATGGCAGATTTAGAGGGAGTCAGTAGGATTGCGATGTTAGCTGCTAATGCTTGCTCAGGTGTGCAATGTTTTGATTATGTTGCATACAGATGACTAAGCTCTTCCACTTCAATCTTTCCCACATAAAACCAGTGAGCAATGCAATCGGCGCAGCAGCTTTTCTCACAGATATCATTTGCGGTGAGTGCTTCTTACCGCACAAACCATCAGAGACCTTGAAAATAAGGGGACGTGACCAAAGAAATCAGATGTTAGTACAAGCTCAAATGTAGCCAGTGCATGTGCACCATTTTGAGTGAAAGGGCTCATTTTTCACAAATATGTGTGTTTATCAAGGAGCTATTGTATTTCACTCACCCAGCAAGAATAAACTGCTTGCAAACTAAAATGAAAATCAACAGCATCCATTTTCAGTGAAATGGAGAAGATCCTGCCATCAGGAAAGATCAGCAATAGTGTGCAGCATTACCAATAATTACTCTCACACTGTTGTCTTTATGGTCAGTCTCGTATAATGCAACTCAAGCTCACTGGAAAACATGCCTGAAATATGATATTATGCTGCTTCTTGCACGTTTCGTAACACTTTCAAAGTGAATGTTCAGTGTGTGGCGCTAAACACGCATTCCGTTTGATCTGAAACATATGAACTTGAATCTGGCAACATTGTATCAGCTAGGTTGTTGCTCATATTGTGACAGTTCGGAAATGAAATGCACTTAAAGGGTAATACTGTATCGCATTTGAAAATAACCTACCTAAACTGAGTGTTAACAAAAGCAAACGTGAGATAAAAGCACACGTGCTGTAGCAACCATGTCATGTTATCTAGCTTCTACAAGTCTCTGAGCTCTTTTATCGTGACTGGTGTTTGACGGACTCGTACCCGAGCGCTTCTCATCACAAGTGCAATGCTGCACCGGGTGCGCTACCGAGCAAGTTTACTACAGCAGAAAAGACACACATATGGAGCTGCTTATGAGACACAGCAAAATGTATTAGTAAAATGTCTTTATTAATTGATTATCTGCCACTGTGATTATAATTTGTGTAAAAAGAAATAAAAGTTGTTGGTGTTTTACTGCCACTAGTGTTCATTTCAGCTGGAAAATGCAGTGAATTTTATGTATTGGGACATTTTTGGTAGGTAGAAGCACCTTTTTCTCATGAGTCTGGGTTGGTTTAATGAGTTTATACTGAAAAAATATATATTTTCTTAGAATTTTTGTATTGTGTTGTTTTCAAGTAATATCTAATCATTCTTAAATCAAGATTCAAGCAAAATTGCATAAGATATTAAGTCTTGTTTTATGAAAAATGTATAAAAATGTAATGAGTTTAAGCTTAAAACAAGAAAATATCTAGCTATGGGGTCAGAAAAATAAACTGAATTCAAAGGGGAAAGTATTTTTAATTTGTTTTTGTTTTTTTGACCCAACTAGTAGACATTTTCTCTTGTTTTAAGCTAAAACTCAATTAATTTTGATACTTTTTGATTTTTTTTAAATTTATTTTATCCATTTTGCTTCTCAAGCATCTTGATTTAAGAAAGTTTAGATATTTATACTGGAAGACAAGAGAAAAACACTTGGTAAGAAGATCATGTTTTGCAGTGCAGTGTCTGCTGTGTTTACAGATGCTATCAGACTGGAGGATGCCAGATGATTTTGTAAAGTACTGAACTCTTATATGCATAATGACACATGCATGTGAAAATGATAAAGCCATATGATGTTTTACTTCATCGAAAGCACTGAAAACTATACATCTGCCTTGCCAAAGACTGCAAATCAACATCTACCCAGCCTCGCCTGCACATCCGATCAATACCCGCTCCACACATGAGTGGATGTGAACACGTAAGTATGCTGAAGCAGTATGTTTTCAAGGTTGGTTTTCTCCGGCGTATCCCATGCAGCCCCTCCAGCTGGTCTCGCCGTGGGTCCAGCTCACCATCAAGGCGTTAATTGAGCAAAGCTGCAGGGCTGGAGACTCCATGAGCATTTGTTTGTGTGTTCACCTCTCAGTCACAACACGTCAGAGCTCTCTACAGGCCAACGCCAAATCACAGCTGATCAACAACGAGCATCATCAACCTCGAACTCCAGTCTGCAGAACTGAGACGACAGGAAAAACACTGAAAAACATGCTTCCAAATGACATTCTGACCAATAATATAACAGGAATATTCTCACATGGTCTGGTTGTGTGTAAATTTAGTCATGTTTTGCCATCCAAATAACATAAATCACATTGTAGTTATAAAAAACGAATTATTTGTGACCCTGGACCACAAAACCAGTCATAAGGGTCAATTTTTCAAAATTGAGATTTATGCATCAGCTGAAAGCTGAATAAATAAGCTTTCCATTGATGTATGGTTTGTTAGGAGAGGACAATATTTGAAAATCTGGAATCTGAGGGTGCAAAATAATCGAAATATTGAGAAAATCATCTTTAAAGTTGTTCAAATGAAGTTCTTAGCAATGCATATTACTAATCAAACATTAAGTTTTGATATATTTACGGTAGGACATTTACAAAATATCTTCATGGAACATGATCTTTACTTAATATCCTAATGATTTTTGGCATAAAAGAGAAATGTATAATTGTGACTCATACAATGTATTGTTGGCTATTGCTACAAATATCCCTCAGCGACTCAACACTGCTTTTGAGCTGCAGGGTCACAAATAATAAATATTATATATTTTCACCGCATAAAAGTTAATCATATGGGCGTATTTTTATTATAAATTAATATATTATTAAATTATTATATACAAAACCAAGCAAAAAAATACGTATCAGGCTTACATTGTAAGTGATTTGAACAATTCGTAATAAAATCATTCTATATTTAAGCCGGTCATGATTACTGATTAATCATCTGATTGTGGTTATTTGATCTAATCACAATTATTTGAGATAACAGTTTGAATTTCAATCACATTTTGCCCTCCAAATAAGACAAATTATATTAGATTATAAATAAGTACGTATATAAATATTATTGCTTTTGTTCTGCTATTTAAAGACACTTTGGATAAAAGCATCTGCTAAATGCAAATGTATATGTACAAACGTATATCTTTTTTTCTGTGGAATACAAAAGAAGATATTTAGGGGGTAAAAAGCAAAAATCAAAAAAGGTCAATGGGATCCAAACCACACTGATGTTTAAAATATTTTCTTTTGCATTGCACAGAAGACAGAAAGCATGAAAGCCCGTTTCTGCCACTGAATACAACAATAAAAAAATATAACAATTCAGAATTTTTTTCTTGCAGAATTGCATGATATAAACTCGCAACTGCAAGAAAAAAGTCAGAATTGCAAGATATAAACTTGCAATTGTAAGAAAAATCAGTCTTTTTCCCCTCAAAACTGGATTTATAACTCTCAATTGCGAGTTTATATCTTGCAATTCCGACTATAACTCGCAAATGTGAGCTTATACAGTATGATGCAATTCTGACTTCATAACTCGCAACAGCAAGATATCTCACAATTCTGAGAAAAAAAAAGAATCGTGAGATGTAAACTCGCAATTACCCTTTTTCATTGTTTGTTTGTTATCTTTCTTCAGTGGCGGAAACATGCTTCCATAAGAAAGTCGTGCTGCAAACCTTTTTTGATGAACTATGGTTGATGTTTATGTAATATACGGACTGTTATCCAAAGAAATATAAATATGCTGCAGTTGATATAATAAGCACTCAGCTATATTTGAACGGTCGTCAATAGAGAAACATGCATTTGGTGTAGTTAGGGCATCAACCAGCAGATGTTAATCAGATGACCCGCTGGCCACAGCTATGGTAATGTGTTGACTCCAGCAATGTATTCACAGCTATTTTCGGGTGTTCAGTGCAGAACGAACACACAGGGTCCCAACCTGAGGGTACAGATGCTTGAGTTTGCCAGTCGTGACACAGCTAGGCCCGTATGAAGCACAGGGCTTGTTTATGCGTGTGTTTTTTGGAGTCTGGTCTGCATCTCTGAACTCCAGAGATCATCTCGCTCTAGAGAAGGCCGTGACTCAGTCAAAGTACACATCAGACTCGCTCCCACAGCACGGACAAAACTCTGCAGAACTTCTGCAGCCAACAGGCAAAAAGAGTGACAGCGATTCTGTTGCCAACTTCCCAGATCTCAAGTGGAAAGGTCCAGATTTAGGTGCCGAACACACATTGAGGTCAGCGGAGACTGAAAGCAAACAGGCCATTAGCCTCATCTGACTGACCACTAAACCTATGGACTATATACTAACGCACTTACATTTGCTTAAATTAGTTCCCATCACTTATTCTAGACAACTATGTGGTTTGAAAATACAATTTTGTTTATGGACCGTTTTTAGCAAATTCAACTGAAATGATTCAGAACAACTTTAAACTGCAGTTCGGTACTTTCAACTTGTTGACTTAAACGGTACCTTTACTCATTCTGAAGACTGAATTAGTAAACAACAACTAAAAATACTGGTATAATAAGAATTTTTAATAAAAATTGTAATTAAGGTGACTGCTGGAAAACAGCACAATTGATTTGTTGTTAGTCGCTCTGGATAAAAGCATCTGCTAAATGCATAAATGTAAATGTATAGGTAAACATATTTTTTTCTATGTACTACAAAAGATATAAAAAAAAAAAAAACGTCTCAGAAATCAGTTAATTCTCAACACATAGAGACTCTTTCACCTAGATATCATCCTATAGAGACTGTGTCTGTTCCCCGAACTAGAAAATACAAAAAACGTCCAAAACAATTTAAGGGTAACAATTTAGTTGATGTTCAACAAATAAAACAATTTTGTTTATGGACCGTTTTTAGCAAATTCAACTGAAATGATTCAGAACAACTTTAAACTGCAGTTCGGTACTTTCAACTTGTTGACTTAAACGGTACCTTTACTCATTCTGAAGACTGAATTAGTAAACAACAACTAAAAATACTGGTATAATAAGAATTTTTAATAAAAATTGTAATTAAGGTGACTGCTGGAAAACAGCACAATTGATTTGTTGTTAGTCGCTCTGGATAAAAGCATCTGCTAAATGCATAAATGTAAATGTATAGGTAAACATATTTTTTTCTATGTACTACAAAAGATATAAAAAAATTGCTTAAATTAGTTCCCACCACTTATTCTAGACAACTATGTGGTTTGAAAATACAATTTTGTTTATGGACCGTTTTTAGCAAATTCAACTGAAATGATTCAGAACAACTTTAAACTGCAGTTCGGTACTTTCAACTTGTTGACTTAAACGGTACCTTTACTCATTCTGAAGACTGAATTAGTAAACAACAACTAAAAATACTGGTATAATAAGAATTTTTAATAAAAGTTGTAATTAAGGTGACTGCTGGAAAACAGCACAATTGATTTGTTGTTAGTCGCTCTGGATAAAAGCATCTGCTAAATGCATAAATGTAAATGTATAGGTAAACATATTTTTTTCTATGTACTACAAAAGATATAAAAAAAAAAAAACGTCTCAGAAATCAGTTAATTCTCAACACATAGAGACTCTTTCACCTAGATATCATCCTATAGAGACTGTGTCTGTTCCCCGAACTAGAAAATACAAAAAACGTCCAAAACAATTTAAGGGTAACAATTTAGTTGATGTTCAACAAATAAAAAACAAACACAGATAAACACATGATAAAGCTTGGCTTAATGAATACAGATCCCTTTCTACAAAAAGGCTTTTTGTAAATGACCTGCTCTTATCATCTGATCGTGGTTGTAGTTCTCTATTAGTGCTACTGGATCTTAGCGCTGCGTTTGATACTAACGACCACAACATTCTTTTGAGTAGACTATAAAGTTATGTTGGCATTAGTGGAACTGCATTGTCATTGTTCAAATCTTACTTATCTGACCGCCATCAATTCGTAGCAGTGAATGACGAGATATCATATCGATCACAAGTACAGTATGGAGTGCCACAAGGCTCAGTACTAGGACCGCTGCTTTTCACGCTTTACATGTTACACTTGGGAGATATCATCAAGAAACATAGTGCTAGCCTTCACTGTTATGCTGATGATACTCAGCTCTATATTTCTCAGTGGCCCGACGAAGCATACCAATTTGCAAAACTAACAGAATGCATAGTTGATATAAAAAAACTGGTAATTTCCTACTGCTAAATTCTGAAAAAAAACAAGGTGTTAATTATTGGACCAAAAACCTCCGCATGTAATAACCTAGAACACTGTCTAACACTTGATGGCTGCTCTGTTAATTCTTCGTCATCAGTTAGGAACCTAGGTGTGCTATTTGATAGCAGTCTTTTCTTTGAAAGCCACGTTTCTAGCATTTTGATATTGTCCTCTTGCATTATCGACACACTATTTCCCTGTTTAACACTGTAAGCTGCTTTGACAATCTGTATTGCATAAAGCGCTATAGAAATAAAGGTGACTTGACTTTTTTACTGTAAGGCAGGACTTTCTTTGACCAGGAAAAGTGATAGGCTCTTTTTACTGTAAGAGTACAATGAAATTGATTTTTTTAACTGTAAATTGTGACTACAGGGTTACAGCTTTGAGTGGACATCTCCTCTCATTACAGCGTCTCTGTTATATTCAGCATGTTATTGTTTACAGTGTGTTGCCGGGCAGCTGTTGTTTAACAGAAGTGCACAATGTGTTCTTTGAGAACATGCAGGTCACAGACTCTAGATCCACTTTACGCTGATGGATGGATCCCTGGATTGTTTCTGATGTGCTCTGATACGTTTGGCCGGCGATGTGAGCACAAGATCATTGCTCGTGTGACGCACCATTCGAAGCTCTCGCCGGCGAGGAGGAGGTGGATCTCTGACTGGACAGTGTTAAATCTCGTTTCCAGATATAACTCTCCCTCATTAAGCTCTCCCTATTGTGCTCACTGGAGCGCTGCTGTCACTGACACAGAGCCAAGATGGCAGCTTCCACAAATCCCAACATTTCAGCACTCGCTCCGTTCACTAGATACATGATGAAGCCACACTATGGAAGATTTCATTTGCAGTCTAACTGTGTCCATGAACACCCTGCAGGAGATGAACTTTAAAAAGTAGAAATGTCAGAAGACAGAAAAGCAAGTGTGTTTTGATCCTCTGAGCACTTGCCTTGTTTGAGACCAACATGTGGGTAGGTATTACATTAAAAACACAAACGTTTGGAATAATTACAATGTATATATTTTTTTTAAGAGGTCTCTTCTGCTCACCAAGGCTGCATTTATTCGATCAAAAATACAGTAAAAATTATGAAATATTATTACAATATTAAACAGCTGTTAAACTGCATTTTCAGCATCATTACTCCAGTCTTCAGTGTCAGTGTTTGTTACAGAAGATTTCTATTTCAAATAAATGCTGTTCTTTTGAACTTTCTGTTCATCTGTGAATCCTGAAAAATTAAATGTATCACAGTATCCACAAAAATATTAAGTGTTTTCAACATTGATAATAATCAGAAATCTTTCTAATAATCAGCATATTATACTGATTTCTGAAGATCATGTGACACTGAAGACTGGAGGAATGATGCTGAAAATACAGCTGCGCATCACAGAAATACATTACACTTTAACAGAGATTCACTTAGATATCAGCTGTTTGAAATTGTAATAATATTTCATAATTTTTACTGTATTTTGATTAAATAAATGCAGCCTTGGTGAGCAGAAGAGACTTCTTTCAAAATCATACAATCATAACTTTTGACTGGTAGTGTATGCATGGGTTTTTTGTTTTAGATGAATGTAGAAGGGAAAGTGTGAAAGGTGAAAATGAGCATCTTCTAACGCAGACTGTATTCTCTCTCTCTCGCTCTCTCTCTCTCTCTCTCTCTCTCTCTCTCTCTCTCTCTCTCTCTCTCTCTCTCTGTCTCTCTCTCTCTCTCTGTCTCTCACACGTGTTCCTGCAGGAGTTGGGCTAATTTGGGCTCCTCTTTATTTGAGCACAAGCAGTCAGAAGGGCTGAGAGCGAGCGAGCGAACGGCTGGACCGCACAGGCTTCCCCTTTGATCCAGCATAGCAGATGTGAAGAACTGACATCGCATCACCGGACAGAGGAGCCCGTCTGCCATCGTGTATAAAGGCCTCAGTCATCAGATCAGCAGCTAAACATCAGTCAGAGATAAAGAGGCCTGATGTTAGTCTTAGAATCATCTCACCACCGCTGCTAACAAATATACAAAATCAATCTCTGAACAACGCATGCCATCCAGAATAGAATTCGCTGCTGTCTGCAATATCCTGATAAGATAGCATAAATATTTATATAGAGCCAAAGGAAATGAAAACTAATTTGCATTCAGCTTTGTTATCATATGACGTGCTGTTCTAAAACTGCATCGTATGAATACATTTCATTCCCTGCACTAGAGAAATTGTAAACAGAATTTTTTTATAATTGGATGGTTAACATGAAATATGAAAAACGTTCATAAGAAGCTGTCATGCCCTGTGATGTGACATGCTATACTCTAATCTTGAACATTTCTCCCATATACTGAATAATAATAATAATAATTTACAAGTATGAATATTCAATAGCATCATAAAAGGTTCATGCAAAATAATAATAATAATAATTTACGAGTATAAATATTCAATGACATAATAAAAGGTGCATGTACATAATAATAATAATAATAATAATTTACAAGGATAAATGTTAAATGTTTAGTGATGGTATTATTAGGTGCATGCACAATGATACTAATACTAATACTAATAATATGCATGCAGCTTTTATGACAAAATAGAGCAACTCCATGGAATATTTTTACTTGTAAAAATGTAGTTGTCATTGCAGAATCATTCATAACTAGTGAAGGCAAAATAGTGATTAAAATTATGACAAACGACATGCAAGACCTAAAATATACCCTTTCCTTATTCATATAATTATTTTTATCCAAAATATAGATTTTTATGGTTTTTAAGAAAAGTCCATGCATGCATTGCATGATATGCATTTTTTTAGAGAAACCTACTTTTGACATAATGAGAACCCAACACATCTCTGCAAGACAGAAATAAAAATGTTAATTCCTTCTCCATATGGCTAATTACACTCAGTCTCTCATGGCCAATTACACTGTCAACTTTGGTTTATACATTAAGTGCAAATGAAGCTGGTGGAAAAGCTGTGTTTACAGACGGGTTTGCACTGCCGGGATGCTGCATTATATAACATCTAAATCCCAATAATGTAAATATCACCAGGCTCGTTCACAAAC
>NW_015506011.1:312421-313966 GCF_001515645.1 Sinocyclocheilus grahami
GGATACTGTGTGTACCAGCAGCAGCCAATCACAGGAGGGGGAGGATACTGTGTGTATCAGCGGCAGCCAATCACAGGAGGAGGAGGATACTGTGTGTACCAGTGGCAGCCAATCACAGGAGGAGGAGGATACTGTGTGTACCAGTGGCAGCCAATCACAGGAGGGTTAGGATACTGTGTACCAGCGGCAGCCAATCACAGGAGGAGGAGGATACTGTGTGTACCAGCGGCAGCCAATCACAGGAGGAGGAGGATACTGTGTGTACCAGTGGCAGCCAATCACAGGAGGGTTAGGATACTGTGTACCAGCGGCAGCCAATCACAGGAGGAGGAGGATACTGTGTGTACCAGCGGCAGCCAATCACAGGAGGGGGAGGAGCAGCTCCTTCCTCACTGAATGTCATTTCAAAGGCAGGAATGAAGCGGAGCGCTGCTGCCCTTCTGTGGCCAGATCTACAACATCAGATATATGCATACTAAAACAGATTGAGACATTTAATGCAAGAAATCATTGTTTTTCATCCAGAATTTGGTCTGTTTTGCTTCCGTAACATGTCTTCTTCTGTCATGACTAGTGGAAATGAAAACATTCAAAAGTCTTTATTCTATTGCACTTTATCTATTTGAATCCGTAGAATTCAGTTGCAATACATATCTTTCAGAAATCTCCTATAGTTTTACTCCCATCTATATTCCAATTCATTTCTAAAAACGTGGTGAAAATGTTTTTTTTTCTGATTTATGAAGTGATAAGAAAAATCCAAAATCAATTCTCTAAAAAAAAATATTTTAATATGTCAACAAAAACAAACAAGAAGTGTGGTCCTGGCTTTATCCAATGTTCAGAGTTCTGTTCTGGAAATATATGCAAATTGGTGCATATTTAATTAGAGAATGCCTCATTTGCATATTTAAAACATTTCATAATATATATTTGAATTCACCTGTTTTGCCTTAAGTCACATTTTGAAACGTCTGCATGTTCATTGCATCATATAACAAAATATCAAACCAAGTAGCGCCTGTAAATAAATTATTTTATAGTGTCCTTGTTACATGTATTTACTACAGTGATAACAATAAATTATGCATAATTACATGCAACTAACCCTCATCCTAAACCGTAAGTCCAGTATAGTATAGTAGTTAATTAATATAATTCAGTACTTAAATGTATAGCCACTTTTGCAATGATTTTTAATCATCTGCTGTCAGTGTGATTTAGTGTTATTTCATAATGCTGCTTTAAACTACTTTCTGTGAATGTGCAAGACTGCTATAGGTAAATAACTAAAGTGCAGTAAAACTGTCTGCACTACAAACCAGTGTGTTTTTGATTATAATACATTAAAATATCAAGCAGCATAAAAATAAACCTGCTGTAAATAACTGGAAAAGCCTCACACATTCATGTTACAAATGCTCTTACATTACAGAGAAGCTTGATAGAGTCAGTTCTCCTCAGTGGAGCCACAGCTGTAGAGAATCAGTCAACATGCTCCACCAGCGTTTGACAAACAGGGCCTAAACTGCTTAGACTAGTATT
>NW_015506011.1:314731-320432 GCF_001515645.1 Sinocyclocheilus grahami
GAGAGGAGATGAACATACTGAAGGGACGACAGACTAACAGAGGATTCTGGGAGATGTCCGCTCCGTTCTTACAGATAAGAAGTGCCCAAACCTGGAGGATTATGGGACGGCGCACTCTTCCGGTCCACAAAATGCTGGCATAACACACTCATCTAAACACACACACACACACACAGTCCTTTAAAAATAGTGCATAGCTCAGTGATTTTTTTTACATTTCTGTAGTCCGTTATTTTGATCCGCCCACGATCAATCAATCAACCTGATTTACATTATCAAAAAAACTCAAATCCAAGCAGTCTACATTTCATATACATATCTGTATTTTGTATCTATTTATATTCAATGTACAAAGTTACATTCTGAACTGCAAAGGCTCGTTCATAGAAATAAATACTGCAAAGTTTAGTTTGCGACAGGAGGTTGTTTCTGCTCTCCTGCACACGAAGCAGCTCTAGATGCTCTACATTAGAGTCTAAAAGACGTGTACAAAAGAGTCATAAAAATACACATTTGTCTCTACGCACTACTTTCCTGCAAAAACTGCAAGAGTGTTAAAAAATAGGCGAACGAGCAAAACGTGGATCTGCGAGACACAAAGTGATCTAGAATCCATCAATGAAGCTATTAAATGATTTCTCTATCCTTTGGTAACCGTGCGACATTCATATGAAAAAAGTGGATGATTTAAGAATTGAAAAAGCACTTATTGGTGAAAACATCCTACGAACAAACACAAAAGCTTTCCTAGCTAAGATGTAGTGCACTGTGCATCATCCCGTTGTGCTTTCACCCAAAAAATACGGACCGCCCATTATTTGCAATCTGCGTGAAGGAAACACTTGCCAAAGATGAAGAGCAAAAGCACAATTCATACTGAAAGCGCAAACTAACAGTCTGAATACGTCATTCTTTGGTGATTTGCATGGTAGAAATGCTATAAGCCAATGCTCGAAACGTCTTAAATAAAGCAGAAGCGCCTGAAAACGGTCCAAAGCGCGTCTGGAGCGACGTCACTCCTCGCCAGTCGTGACCTGCCACACGATGAGGTGACCGCGTTCAGCTTTGGCCAGCAGGGGCTGCAGGTTGAGAGTGGGTTTGCTGATGTTTTCTGTGTCTCCTCCTTCATCTCCTGTGATAGGAAGAGAGGCGTGTGAGTAATCAGGCGCTTCTGACAGGAGTGCGGCACTGGGACGCGTCTCACTCACCCATCCTGAAGTCAATGTAACCCTCTCCTCCGCTCATGACCAGCACAGACTTCACCAGCTCCGGCGAATCGGACGCCTCGACCCCTGACCCCGCAGATGCAATCACCTGCACTGCAACACAGGAACAACACCACGGACCTTTAATACAGGCATGTGCTCACAGCTCTCAAATTTACAGTAGAAGCATCTTTGTCTTACAAACAAAAATAACATTTCTGGATCATTTCCGTCTCTTATTAAATGTATGCATCATCTTTTATGTCAGATTGTTACATTTGATCGATAGATTCCATTAGAATAAGACACTAAGGGTCTGTTATTAACTAAATTCATCTTTGGCACAGAAGCTGCATCTGAGGTGGCATGCTTTCGTTCTGACAGTAAACTTCTGCTGTGCAGCACTTAAAATGGGTAAATTTGCATTGGTTTACATTTTAAAGATTGTTCATGTTTTAAGCTTATATGTGACCCTGGAGCACAAAACCAGTCATAAGGGTCAAGTTTTGGAAATTGAGATTTATGCATCATCTGAAAGCTGAATAAATAAGCTTTCCATTGATGTATGGTTTGTTAGGATCGGACAATATTTGGCTGAGATATAACTATTTGAAAATCTGGAATCTGAGGGTGCAAAAAAATCTAAATATTGAGAAAATCATCTTTAAAGTTGTTCAAATGAAGTTCTTAGCAATGCATATTACTAATCAAACATTAAGTTTTGATATATTTACAGTAGGACATTTACAAAATATCTTCAAGGAACATGATCTTTACTTAATATCCTAATGATTTTTGGCATAAAAGAGAAATGTATAATTGTGACCCATACAATGTATTGTTGGCTATTGCTACAAATATCCCCCAGCGACTCAACACTGCTTTTGTGCTGCAAGGTCACTTATATTTGATTGCTACTGTTTTGAATAATAAATTTGCATTAAATCATAAATCCATAAAAAATAAAAAAAAAATTTAATTATAATAAATAAATAATTTCTTAGGGCACTATTATTGTAGAAAATGTAATAAATTGTTAAACTTAGCTTTATGAATTTAATTGATTAAATATGCTTTTAGACTACTAAAATTAAAACAGAAAAGACAAAATTTGGAGAAAAACAAAAACAAAACTAATAATAATAATTAAATGGAGTTTATAGGGCACTAAAATATAGAGGACCAAACCTGCAGAAATAAATAAATGAATAAATAAATGACTTGCTAAAATAAATACGATTAATTTTTATTTTGTATTATGTTTTCTCACTTTATTTATTATTATTTTCTTTATCTATTTTTAATTGTATTTTTTATTCTTTCATTTATATGTTCATTTATTTGTATATTTATTCATCCCCATGTGTAATTTGTCAAATTTCTTATAAATTAAACTGTTAAAGCTTTATGAATTCAATTAATTAGACAAGCTCTATGATTACTAACATTTATCTGAAATGGAAAAAATCAAATGGGAAATAAAAAAAATTAAAAAGTTAAATTTTGTTTTGAAATTAGACATGCTTTTTGGTTTCTTAATTAAAATAGTCCAAAAAGACAAAAATGTCTCTACTGATCTCTATTGTACTAGACTGCTTGTACCACATGTGTGTTGACTATTTTTAACTATGTTGTGAACAAATATTTGAAAAGCTGTTAAAAGATCATAAATAAATGAATAAATAAATGACTTGCTAAAATAAATACGATTAATTTTTATTTTGTATTATGTTTTCTCACTTTATTTATTATTATTTTCTTTATCTATTTTTAATTGTATTTTTTATTCTTTCATTTATATGTTCATTTATTTGTATATTTATTCATCCCCATGTGTAATTTGTCAAATTTCTTATAAATTAAACTGTTAAAGCTTTATGAATTCAATTAATTAGACAAGCTCTATGATTACTAACATTTATCTGAAATGGAAAAAATCAAATGGGAAATAAAAAAAATTAAAAAGTTAAATTTTGTTTTGAAATTAGACATGCTTTTTGGTTTCTTAATTAAAATAGTCCAAAAAGACAAAAATGTCTCTACTGATCTCTATTGTACTAGACTGCTTGTACCACATGTGTGTTGACTATTTTTAACTATGTTGTGAACAAATATTTGAAAAGTTGTTAAAAGATCATTTATAAAGCGGAGAGTCCCGGTGCTGGATTCTGATTGGCTGAGCCGCGTTAGAAGCTGTTGTAAATGACGCTACAAAGTAACACACACCTTTGTTTACGTTTGTGTGTTGCTCGGCAACCGCTTTGTAGCAACCACAACTGTTTCTGAGGAGCTACATTGTTTGGTGGAAGAATACTGTGTTTATTAATATCATTACACTTTATGTGCTCTGTTTTATTTTGTGAAGCCGTACTACGTGTATGGAATAACCGTTTTATAAAAGCAATAAGCCCCGAGAAGCTGTGGCTTCACGTCGTACCTAACAACGCCCCTTAGCTGATATAAATTCACTGTAAATCACGGCTTCTTGGGGCTTATTGCTTTAATAAAATAAATAGAATCCAGAAAACTAAATCAGAACATGGGGAAAAAATACAATGCACTTCATAGTTCCCTACTCGCGGTCATTGCTCTACCTGGGACTGCGGCGAAGAACTTGACGGCGTCTCTGTGTCCGTGGAAGCACAGCTGGGCGTGAGCCATGGAGCAGAAGGGCACAGAGGTTCCCGCCGTGACTCTATCACCGCTCTCATCACCGCAGACGCGGATCGCACCGCCTGGACGATTGGACCCCGCCGCCGCTGCGTCTTTACTTTCTGTTGTGGGAGCGAAAAACCACATTACTCTCATTACATGTACACTACCAAAAGTTTGGGTTCTGATCAATTTAACACATCCTCGCTGAATAAAAGTTTTAATTTCTTTAAAAACAAGAAAGAATATAAATGTACTGACCCCAGACTTTTGAACGGTAGTGTATATTGTTAGAAAATATTTCTATTTTAAATAAATGCTCTTCTTTTTAACTTTTTATTCATCAAAGAATCCTGAAAAAAGTATCACGGGTTACAAAAAAATATTAAGCAGTGCAACATTTTATATCAGCATATTATACTGATTTCTGAAGATCATGTGACACTGAAGACCATGCGCAGCGCTGACCTCATACGTCATGCTCCCGGAGCTGCTTCAGTGTACAACTGCTGGCGCAAGCTACATTAAAGTGATTATTACGTTTTGAATATGGATATTTTTCTTACAAAAACGCATCAATTCGCTACAGGAGGCCTTTGTTCACCCCCCGGAGCCGTGTGAGACACTTTTTTTTTATGGATGGGCGATTTTTATTTAACTTCTTTTGGACTGATGCATGCAACACCCGCTGACTGCCATGATTAGTCTGAAAGAAGAATGTCATATACACCCAGAATGACTTGAGGGTGAGTCAATTTCACCTCGGCTCAGAATGCTTTTATGACACCATATTAATCTAAACAGCCCATTGTGAACACCCTTGTAATTTCTCTTCAACCTTTTCGAATTTTATGAATGACTATTTTAGGTTCAAGTGTGTGTAAGGATTTGGAAACAAGCAGAGTACGGCTGTTTCTAAAGCATCTGCTGTTCAAAACTAAGCTCAGAATCGACTCAAGAAAGAAGCACGATGCATTCTGGAAATCTCCGAATCGATGCGGAATCATTTGTCGATTCACGATGCATCGATTTATTTTCCCAGCCCTAATGTTTACACATACGAGGAATTAGTTTGAGTGACAGCAGCTCCACAGTGCAACAGTATGACAGTGACAGGACACAGATAATAAAAAGAATAATATACATTTGTAATATAATATTATATATATTTATATATATATAATATATATAAATAATATACAAAATAGACAATGTACAAAATAGCAAAACCCTAATATATAATATAGACATGTATAGGTATGATATGTGCAAATTTGAAATGTAAATAAGTATGTGTGTTAAATAAATAATGTATAATAATATTGTGTGTCATGAGCAAGAGTCTGATTTAAAAAAACAAGCAGCAGCGATATGATAAAAGCCACCCATGATATTTAAATAATAAATGTATAACATAATTTAAAATAAAAAAAAATTCAAATTAAATTTACAAATATTTAAGCTGTGACAAATTTAACAGCATCATAATAAAAAAACATGTTTCAATAATAATGATAAACATACACTACTCTTTTAATATTAAATGTATAAATTTTTTTTAATTTTTTAATTTTTATTAAATATACATTAGCATTCAAGTTTTTGGGTGTGCAAGATTTTTTAAATGTTTTTGAACGAACTCTCTTCTGCTCACCACGGCTGCATTTATTTTATGAAAAATACAGTAAAAATTGTGAAATATTATTATAATGTAAAACAGCTGTGTTCTATGTGAATATGTGTTAAACTGTAATGTATTTCTGTGATGAGCAGCTGTATTTTCAGCATCATTCCTCCAGTCTTCAGTGTCACATGATCTTCAGAAATCAGTATAATATGCTGAT
>NW_015506011.1:321627-353171 GCF_001515645.1 Sinocyclocheilus grahami
CTCCAGTCTTCAGTGTCACATGATCTTCAGAAATCAGTATAATATGCTGATTATTAGAAACATTTCTGATTATTATCAGTGTTGATCACAGTCGTGCTGCACAATATTTCTGTGGAAACTGTGATGCATTTCATTTTTCAGGATTCACAGATGAACAGAAAGTTCAAAAGAACAGCATTTATTTGAAACAGAAATCTTCGGTAACATTATAAATGTCTTTTAATATGCTGATTATTAGAAACATTTCTGATTATTATCAGTGTTGATCACAGTCGTGCTGCACAATATTTCTGTGGAAACTGTGATGCATTTCATTTTTCAGGATTCACAGATGAACAGAAAGTTCAAAAGAACAGCATTTATTTGAAACAGAAATCTTCGGTAACATTATAAATGTCTTTACTGTCACTTTGCGTCCTTGATAAAAAAAATTTTTTTAAATGGTATTGTATCTTCGAGATACATCACCTCACCAGAATGTCACAGAAAAGCCATACCTCGATCTTCATGGCTTTGGGTTGCACCACAAAGATCTTGTTCCTGTATCCACACCAGACCTGGTCATGCACTACAGTCATGCAGCGGATGGAGTGGTGCGGACGGCCCAGATCTAACAGGTGGAAGTTGGTCAGATCCCACTGGCCATCTATAACACAAATATCCATCATTAAACGAGCTTTTAACTGGCATGGTGTGGCGTGCATTAAATATGTAGTCTTTAAGATACTGCATTTATTTTTTGAAAGCGTGAGCAGAGTCTTACCAACAGCTCTGTGGAAGATTGCAAGCGTGCCATCAGCCAAAGCTACCAGAACACGTCCTTTCACATGACTTTACAGAAGAAGAGAAAGAGTCATGAGCAGCTGCCGCTGAAGGAAGAGCTTCAGTTTATATAAATGCATGCAGACGATGAGAGCTTCCTTACACAATCCCCAGAACAGAATCCTTTAACTTGATGGAGTGAAGGCACTTCCTCCGCTGCACGACCGATGAATGCACGTATACACTGCAAGAGAGCGGCATCAGTGCATGGTGAACGCTACACATCTCCATTATTAATAATCCATGTTCATAAGGTTTTTAAAAATCAGTTTGCTTCCGATCGATACACTAATGAATCCTTCAGACCGATGTGTGAGCCGGTTGAACTGACCTACATCACTTGAGAGGAAGTTTTACCTAGGAACCACGTCTAGCCGATTAAATGGAATTAAAAGTAGAACATGCATATTTAATAAGATATCTTAAAAAAAAATTTTTATAATTGTTTTTGGTCTATGATGGTCACAGCCCAAGATGTTATTAATTTTCATGACTTTTTCCACCAATTTCCTGATAATTTACAGGTTTTCCATGACTGTTAGGAAATAGGACTTCATTAAATTTAAACAAATAATTAATTTAAAATGTGTTTTAAAAAGTCCAGGTTAGCTGTTTGACGGGCTACACAATTTTGCAAAAATGTTGTGATTATATATCAATATGTCTATAAAATAATAATAATAGTAGTAGTAATAAATATTATTGTTGTTGTTGTTGTCGTCGTTATTATGTTGTCTATTAATAATTATATAAAAATAGTAATAATAACATATAAAAAATATATACAAAACTAAAATAGCAATAATAACTTAATATTACTTAATATATTACTAAATAAAAAAGTAAACAATTGATAAAAAACTAAAGAACTATTACTATTAAAATATTTCACTGTAAAATAAAAAAGACTAAGAAAAATATTATAATAATAATGTAATATTACTAAATAAAAAAGTAAACAACTGATAAAAAAAGCAAAAAAATATTACTATGAAAATATTTCACTGCAAAATAAAAAATAAAAATAATATTATAATAATAATTTTCTTTCACATTACAACTGTCAATTTACAATACTAATATTTAGTGTATATATTGTTTTTCATTTTTTTATTTCCATGCAAAACCACAGGGATATAAAGCTCTTAAAAGCCCTTAAAGCTTCTATTTTCCTGATAAGCTCAAGCAGAGATGAGTTTGTGTGAACCGTGCTGCTCCGAGACGCTAAAAACACTGCTGAGCAAGGTCTTGAGCTTCACTCTGAAACATGCAGCGCATTTATTTATTTCAGTGGCAGCCCTTGTGCACTAACCTATACTGTAACTGCGGTTTTATTTCGATTAATCATGCAGCCGTACATAGTGTGAACCCTGTTTATTTTCCACTCTTGCAAGGGTTTGACGCTCACCAGCCGTTCTGAGCCCCGAGCCACATTGTAGGCAGAACGCTGCTCATCTTGCAGGCTTCATCTCTCACGAGATCCTGCACCTCGGGCATCGAGCTGACGCCGTCCTTCACCAGATCACACTCCCTACAGAGCACAGACGTTACACACACACCTCAACAACATCTGACCCTCTCAGACTGAGACATGACCAAAAGTGTGACGAAAAATGTTCTTTTTTCCCCATGACTAAGACGAGACGATGACCAGACCACAATAAGCTCAATAAACGATAACTGTGACTATATCAACATGCAATATCGTTGACGATAAAAGACGAGACTAAAATGTATTGTAAAAAATAAAAGCTATACCAAAACTTCTTTTAATTTTGTTGAAAAAAAAAGGAGACAAAATATTATTGCGGGCTGCTGTACACTCCTCTACTACACGAGCTTTCATGTGTGCGGTTGCCAGATATCAAGAGTTCAAATCCGCAAATCAGAGCTTCTCAGTTAAAAGGACACATTTTCTGCCAGGTGTTTTGCTTATTTGTTTGGAATCTGGCAACCGCTCTTACATTTTCTGCCCGGTGCTTTGGAAAACTTTTGAATCAATTTCAACTTTTCTCAATATTTAGATTTTTTTTGCACCCTCAGATTCCAGATTTTCAACTAGTTGTATCTCAGCCAAATACTGTCCGATCCTAACAAACCATACATCAATGGAAAGCTATTTATTCAGCATTCAGATTTAAAAAAATGTACCCTTATGACCGGTTTTGTGCTCCAGGGTCACATTTGACTCCAGGACTAAGACTAAGACTAATTTAAAACGGCTGACATTATGAACTCTTAAGTGGCACTAGGGTTGCAAAAAGGTGGAACATTTTTCCGAAAATTTCCGAAACGTTCCAGATATTTTGGAAACTTTCCCGGATTTTTGGGAATATTCCAGGGATTTTTGGAAAGTTTCCGGAAATGTTCCACCCCTCTGCAACCCTAAGCGGCACACACCTCTGCGTGTAGCTGGATGGCGTGTCGATGAACACGTGTTCGGTGTAGATCCCGGGCCGACTCTCATCCGCAGGCGTGTTGCTGTGGCTCTCCGGGGCCTCCAGAGCTTCTTCTGCTGCTGCTACCTCGTCTGCAGAGAGACTTCACAGCTGCTTTACACAACACAGAACGTCTGCACGCAGCGTCACACTAATAACGACTGCTAAAATAACTGTGCTAATGTTGTAAAATTCATCAAAGATATAAAGAAGACAAAGGTGTCAATATTCAGCTCAGTTGAGTTAAAGTTTCTTATGAATCTTATGAATATTAATAATCTTTTAAGTCTCAAACTTATGTGAGGTAACACAAGGTTTAATATGGTGAAACAAAGGTCAACATGAAATGCAGTTTGCAACTCTGTAGCGATCTGATCAAGTGAAGCAGGAAATTCAAACAAGAAAAAATAAGAATATATAAAAAATATATTTATCGACTGGATCTGAATTGACTTGCAAAGCCAAGTTGTTTTAGAGACGGAACATTTATTAACATTTTGCACTGTTCTGCATTTGTTTTTGTCGTAAATATGACTTTTTTTTGTAAAAATGCTAATGTATTTTGTATGCATTAAACCTTTTTTTTTTTAGTTAATTCGTTTTTGTGAAGTGCTACAATCCAAAGTGTTCCTTTATGATTGTTTCTTTTTGAAAAGTGTGTTGTTTCTTTTCAAATGTGGTGTTTGGTAATTATGCTGCTCGTGGCAACTATGTTTTGAACTTTAGCCACTACCATATGTATTTATTTAATAATTTTGTTTACTAGTGTTAATTTCGTTAACGAAATCTATAACAAAAAATGTTCGTCAACAAAGTTTTTTCCCCGGACTGAAACGAGACGATGACGAGGTGATAATAAGGTCATTAAACTTCTGATGAAATGTAAAAATTAATTTCCTAAATGACAACAACCATTGCAATTAAAATTGAGCAAAATAATAATTTTTTATAATTTTAACCATTATACAGTAAGACGAAAATGACAAAAATCAATGTGTAAGTTTCCACTGACTAATACTAGAATAAAATGCTCAGACATTAAGTCGACTAAAACTAGAATAAAACTAACACAGGACAAGTTTAAATATGATAAAAACTAAAAGTGATATTTGACACAGGACTAAGACTAAATTTAAAATAGCTGCCAAAATTAACACTAGTTGTTACTTATTTTTGATGTGTTTTGTAAGCTTTGATTTAATATTTTATGTTATCTTTTTTCCTCTACTGAAGAATTTGGATTCATTTGGAAGAGAGTTTCCAATTTTTCATACACTGTTTTTGTGTAGCAGCAGCCAGAAATAAACTCTGCAAAAGAGATGTTTGGCTAATTTTTCCAATCTATTGGTCACATACTGCTGATGAAAGATTACAAAGACATTTTATTTAATTTATTTGTAGTAACAAGCATAAATTAATTGGGTCACACTTTATTCTCACTACGACTTTTACCTCAATAAACTCTTAATTACTGCTTATTAATAGTCAGTAAGGTAGTTGTTAAGTTTAGGTATTGGATAGGATTAAGGGATCTGAAATATGGTCATGCAGAATAAGACATTAATATGTGTCCCTGCAGCACAAAAGCAGTGTTAAGTCGCTGGGGGATATTTGTAGCAATAGCCAACAATGCATTGTATGGGTCACAATTATACATTTCTCTTTTATGCCAAAAATCATTAGGATATTAAGTAAAGATCATGTTCCATGAAGATATTTTGTAAGTTTCCTACTGTAAATATATCAAAACTTAATGTTTGATTAGTAATATGCATTGCTAAGAACTTCATTTGGACAACTTTAAAGATGATTTTCTCAATATTTAGATTTTTTTTGCACCCTCAGATTCCAGATTTTCTAATATTGTCCGATCCTAACAAACCATACATCAATGGAAAGATTATTTATTCAGCTTTCAGATGATGCATACATCTCAATTTCCTAAAATTGACACTTAAAACTGGTTTTGTGGTCCAGGGTCACATATGTGCTTTAAAAGTATTAATATGCATGCTAATAAGCAACTAGTTACTAGTGAGAATTGGTCCCTAAACTAAAGTGATACCATTAATTGTTCATAATAAGACCATGAATGTGTATCAAGGAAGTAAACAGGGTAGATTTAGTTTTCATGTTGACTTTAAAAAGGTAAAATGCTTCCCTTTAACCACGAGTCATCGTTTCTTTACAGAAGGTTCAATTTGGTGCATTATTTCCAGAGAGTTCATAAGACTTTATTCTTCTTTGTGTTGAATGAAAAATGGAGTAAAGTGGTCCAGACTTTAAAATCAAACGCGTGACTTGATGCTATCTTCTGCAGTGCTGTGTCTGTTAGTGTTACCGGTGTCTGAGGACTCTATGGAGTTGGTGCAGACGGTTTGAGGGATGGCCACGAGTCCTTCTGCAGAGCAGCCCATGACAGTGATGCCATCCAGACCTCCGTCAGAGCCTGTGGAGCTGACTTCAGAAGCCCCTTCGGCCTCGGCGTCTGCGCTCAGCTCCTCTCCGGAGGGATAGTCTGTTTCACGAGCGCCTGACACAAACACACACAGAACCCGTCAAACCGAAAGCGCTGGAGGAGATGATGAATAAGGCCTCAGTGTGTCGTCTGACCGGGAACGCTGGCGATGCACAGCACGTGTGAGCTACAGACGAAGAAGCTCTCCAGGATGTTTCCGGGCTGGTTAGCGTCGATGACGATGACTTTAGAGGAGGTGTGTGTGGTGGTGCAGATCCACACCAGACTGGAGAGATCATCCTGGTGCTGCAGCTCCGTCTGCTGCTCCTGCACACACTCTCACACACACACAGACACACACAGACGCTATATATATATATATATTTCCAGAACAAATTCTTCTTTCATTCTGTTGACATATTAGTTACTTTTTTTTTTTCTTTACAGGCAGGACTTTTGCACATACATTTCCAGCAAGCAAATCTAAACATGAACATTCTGCTTATTTTTTACGTTAAGACAATTGTTTTATATGACAAGTTTCTGAAATGTCATACGTATGCAAATTAGGTACTAATTAAATATATATATATATATTTTTTAATTTGTATATTTTTATTTCCAAATACAAAAAAAGATGCATTAAATATACATTCATTTGCATTTTCATTCATTAATTTGCATATATATTTCCAGAACAGAAATCTGAACACTGGATAAATAAAAAAAAAATTTAAATTTGAATTTGAAATATGAATTAGAATTTTGTTTAAATGTTTTTACAGACAGAATTCTGGATTTCTCATTTTTTTATCACTCCATAAATCAGAAAATACCGTCAACAGACAAAACAAAAACATCTTCATGTTTTTAGGAATAAAATATTCTATCACTCAGTGTGAATGATGATGCATGAACAAACCCCGGTGTAAAAGCCTTCAGAATACAGATAAAGTCTGTATATAAGTGCTGCTGAAGTGCAGAAAACCACTTTTTCAGAAAGATTGTAATTGAAAGCTGAAGTGTATTTTGGATGTTTGCTTTCCACAACTGCATGAAAAGCCAATGGTGTTGCCTGCAGAAAACCAAGTCCTTCTTCACGAGATGCATGTGATATTTTGGGGCTCCTGACCTTGAGTTCCTGCTCCAGTCGCTCCAGTCGCTCCAGACTGCTCCGAGATCCTCTCTTCTTCCCGAGGCCGCTCTCTCCTCCAGACACATCTTTATAAAACACACTCGCTCCCACGATGGAGCCTCCGTCTCGTGTCTTTCCACTGGACAGATCGACTCCTGCAGCGCACCACAGCTACACACACACACACGCACGTCAAACCACGACACTGACGGAGCTCAAGACTCGATCAGAGAGCAGTCTCACCTTCATGGAAGCATCTTTCTTATCTAACGGTCGCAGGTAGACGGGCACTGGCAGATTTTTTATTTTACTATCTGCTTGTCCACCATTTGCAACCTTTGAAAACAGAACAAGGCGGCTTTAACAAAATACTTTTATAGCAACCCATTAGGTATAAAAAACACTTTTAATGTATACACTACCGCTCAAAAGTTAGGGATCAGAACGATTTTTAATGTTTTTTACATGAGTCTCTTCTGCTCAAGGCTGCATTTATTTGATCAGAAATACAGGAACAAATTTAATATTGTGAAATATTATTAGGATTTTTTCATGCATTTTAATATACATTAAAATCTAATGTATTTCTGTGATGCGCAGCTGTATTTTCAGCATCATTCCTCCAGTCTTCAGTGTCACATGATCTTCAGAAATCAGTGTAATATGCTGCTTTAAAATGTTGTGCTGCTTCATATTTTTTTGTAACCCGTGATACTTTTTTCAGGATTCTTTGATGAATAAAAAGTTGAAAAGAAGAGCATTTATTTAAAATAGAAATATTTTCTAACAATATACACTACCGTTCAAAAGTCTGGGGTCAGTACATTTATATTCTTTCTTGTTTTTAAAGAAATTAAAACTTTTATTCAGCGAGGATGTGTTAAATTGATCAGAAGTGATAGCAAAGATTTATATTGTTAGAAAAGATTTATATTTTGAATAAATGCTGTTCTTTTTAACTTTTTATTCATCAAAGAATCCTGAAAAAAGTATCACGGGTTACAAAAAAATATGAAGCAGCACAACATTGTAAAGCGGCATATTACACTGATTTCTGAAGATCATGTGACACTGAAGACTGGAGTAATGATGCTGAAAATACAGCTGCACATCACAGAAATACATTATATTTTAAAGGATATTAAAATAGAAACCATTATTTTATATTGTAATAACATTTTGCAAGATTACCGTTTTTTCTGTATTTTTGATCAAATAAACACAGCCTTGATGAGCAGAAGAGGCTTCTTTAGAAACATTACAACTCTTACTGATCCCAAACTTTTGAACGGTAGTGTGTATTAATAGGCAACTTTTCATTGTGATCTTTGCTTTCTCTGTTACACAGCGTCAGAGACGTTACCTTGTATTTTGGAGGTAAACTCCATCCGTACGCCTGCATGCGGCTGTCCTCTTTCTGCACATGAGCCTTCACCTGCCTGTACTGAGCTCTCTTCTGCTCTCTACGAGACACTACATTCTCCACCTCAGCCCTGTGTCACACACACACTGACACTCACACTCACACACACACACTCACTCTCTCACACAGTCTCACACACACACACATCCACACCCACACACTCACACACACACACACACACACACACACACACACACACAGTCACAGACATCTGATCAGCTGAAGGACAAAGAAGAAGGAAATCCTATCTCCCCCCCCATTCAAGAAGACTAGTTTATAATAATAATTATTATTATTATTATTTTTTTTTTTTTAAATAAATCTAAACATCAATAAAGAAATACAAATGACGGTTGCAGAGATGGAGTTTGTGAGGAATGGCAAACTGACTCTGAGAACATTGGATTGATGAGCTGCTCGCATGCAAAAGAACACCTCTGATGCTTGTCAAGTTTTAATTTTGGACCCAGGCTAAGACGCTAAAGCAGTGTTTTTTCTCTTTTTCGCACACACACACACACTCGCACACACACACACACACGCGCGCACGCACTCGCACACGCACGCGCACACACACACACACACACACACACACACACACACCACAATCACACCACACACATACACACACACTCTCACACTCACACTCTCTCTCTCACACACACACACACACACACACACACACACTCTCACTCACACTCACACACACACACTCTCACTCACACTCACACACACACACACTTCAGATCGGAAAATACGGACATCACAGTGTAGAGGCATCTGAATGAGAGCCACTCACTCCTCATTGAGGAAGTCAAAGGCTCTGGATTTGTCACTAGGCAGCTGAGCGAGCGTGCTGCTCCTCTTCTTCACCGAGGGGATGATGTGTGAGCTGGGTGCGTTGAACTTCATGTTAACCGCTGCGTCTGGTTTTTGGGCTGTGGTGCTGGACGAAGAGCTGAAGAGCCTGCTGAAACTAAAGGACGTGGGGAGAGAGACACAGACAGAGACTCATATGCAGACAAGCAGCAGTTAGAGGTCAAAGGTTAACCGTTATGGGGTTGTGGGGTCACGTCCCTAACATGTGGCAAGCTCTTCACACAGCTCTGCGACAAACCAACCATCAGATATCTAACCCCAGACAGCACATGCTGAACAAACCTTCACTTTCTACGTTACACCAGTTAATACACTACTGTTCCAGAGCTTTTTGAAAGAAAGTCATATTTTCATTCATCAGGGATGCATTAAATTGATCAAAAGTGACAGTAAAGACATTTATAACGTTGCAAAAGATTCTATTTCAAATAAATGCTGTTTTTTTAACTTTCTGTTCATCTGTGAATCCTGAAAAAACAGATACAAATATTGTGCAGCACGACTGTGTTCAACATTGATAATAATCAGAAATGTTTCTAATAATCAGCATATTATACTGATTTCTGAAGATCATGTGACACTGAAGACTGGAGGAATGATGCTGAAAATACAGCTGCACATCACAGAAATACATTACAGTTTAACAGAGATTCACATAGAAAACTGCTATTTTAATTTGTAATAATATTGCACAATTTTTACTGCTTTTGCTGTATTTTCAATCAAATAAATGCAGCCTTGGTGAGACTTCTTTCAAAAACATTAAAAAAACCTTACAAACCCCACACTTTTGAATAGTAGTGTACATATACAGTTGTTTCAGAAAATCTAAATTTCCATTAATAAATAAATAAATGGAAATATTAATACTATGATCTAATATTTTCCCGGGTATATTTGTAGCAATAGCCAACAATACATTGTATGGGTCACAATTATAGATTTCTCTTTTATGCCAAAAATCATTAGGATATTAAGTAAAGATCATGTTCCATGAAGATATTTAGTAAATCTCCTACCGTAAATATATCAAAACTTAATGTTTGATTAGTAATATGCATTGCTAAGAACTTCATTTGAACAACTTTAAAGATGATTTTCTCAATATTTAGATTTGTTTGCACCCTCAGATTCCAGATTTTCACATAGTTGTATCTCAGCCAAATATTGTCCGATCCTAACAAACCATACATCAATGGAGAGATTATTATTCTTATATATTGATGCATAAATCTCAATTTCAAAATATTGACACTTAAGACTGGTTTTGTGGTCCAGGGTCACAAATGTGACCTGAAACTCCTGAATAAAGCTCTTCTAATTTTGCACTTTATCAAACACCACACCATGCAAATCCTTCCAGAAAACATTCAAAGATCTGAATCTAAACAAACGTCTTATGATCTGTCTGTGAAAGCTCTGTCCCCTGACCCAACACACCTTCTGCAAACACACAGGACGACATGAAGAGGGTTACAGACAACACAGGAGCACACAAGAGGAGAACGAATGGGTTTAAAATAGATGCAAAACCTTAAATTCCCCCAAATGCAAAACTCAGAGTAGACCGGCATGACCAGGGAATGACATTTCAAACCAACAAAACAAGCCCCCCGCAGGCTGCTTTCTGACACTGACGTGCTAAATCCTTTAAAACGCGTGTAATGAACGCTTGAACATTAGTAAAGTTTAATGTAGCATAAACTCCTGTTATGCTTTTGTTCTATTCCTGTTAAAGCTTTAAAGAAACAGCATTCCCATGCCCAAGAACACATTTTTGGATTCGAGGATCAAACCAAGTGCAAGATTTACTAGGATTTCTAAGATTTACCTACATCCTAGAAGGTAAACAAATAAAAGGGGGACATAAAATGAGAGGGGGAAACATCGTTTCAACGCCAAACCACACAAAGCAATGTAACACCAACTTTGAGGAGAACGAAGAAAGGTTGCTTACAACTGCCAGACACTGGACTTTTTCTTCTCAGTCAGGGCTGGATTCTCTCTCGACGTTCTGCATTGAACAAAACACAATTATTTTTCAGGAAAATCACGAGTTTAATCACGATTCTCTGTCACGCTGGTTTGACTATTTTGCACGTTTTCTGAGCAGCACACCCAAACTAATTTCCCTATTTTAAAAACAAAGCCTTACAAGGTAACAAAATAGAAAATTAAAAAAGAATGGCAGATATTTAGGTCAAAGTGGGCGAAGGTAATTAAAAATTAAGAACAAAGATACGTATTACAAATACACATAAAACAAACAGTGCTTCATTTTTCAGATACAGTAGGTGTACTTAGCAGTAGCATTCAAGAAACTGAATGAATAAATATAAAAATAAAACACTATACACATGCATTGATTCTTATTAAAGCAACTGTATTAAAGTTCTTCAGTCAAGAGCAGTGAGTGATTGCTCTCTGTTTTGTTGTTTTATTAACATTAAAGGGACAGTTCACCCAAAAATTTTAATTCTGTCATCATCTACTCACTCTCAAGCTGTTTTAAACCTGAATGAATTTCTTTCTTCTGATGAACACAAGAAGATATTTTGAAGAATGTGGGAAACTAAACAGTTTCTGGTCCCCAGTGACTTCCATGGTATTTTTTTCCTACGATCAAAGTCAATGGGGACCAGCAACTGTTTGGTTCCCCACGTTCTTCAAAATATCTTCTTTTGTGTTTAGCACAGGAAAGAAATGAATACAGGTGTGGTACAACATGAGAGTGAGTAAATAGTGACAGGATTTAAATTTTGGGGTGAACTTTTCCTTTAATGACAAGCGGCAGCATGTTTAGTACTATTAGACTGCTGTCACTTTAAGACCTACACGCATCTGTTTTTATCTCAACTTTTACATAACCAACTGTGTTTATATGTAAACCTCATGTGTTTTTGACAGTATTAGCGCAATCAGATGCGAAAGATAACTCAGTCCTGTAATCAGGCGCTGTTTGACAGGCTTTTTAGCGTGCCTCGCTTCAGGTGTCTGAACCCTAAACACGTTTTGTCAAAAAAGTCGGTTTTGTCCACTTTCAAGGCATCGCGAGTTAAGTTTTTTAAAAAGTGCCGATTATCGTTTTTTGCAAATGAACTCTTCATATTGAGACGGAGGCGCCAGAACTGCAGCTGATAGAATGTGCGCCGTAGCAGATCATGGAGACGTTTTAATCGCCCACGATGGTTTGAGCATGTGTGAGATTGGTGTGGAAAAGGCTCAGAAAAAGACCATGTCAGAATGAAATGTTTAACCGGCAAGGCTTTAAAGCACATGCAAATAATGTACTTTTGTGATTGTGAATAAGTGCTACCGCTGAGTGACATTTGATGTGAATGTATGTGGTGTTGTACAGTATATGAAGAGTTCATTTGCAAAAACCGATAACTAAATGTTTTTTTTTTCAGAAATCACGTTTTTTAAAATTGTGCATTCCAAGTAATATCAATCAAACTGCAGTTGGGTTGTTTTGATTAAGTAATAATAACGTAAACAAATACAGGTAATTTACAAAATTAAAGTTCATTGAAAGTATGTTTTTTGTACATATTAAAAGTTTGTTTTATAGCAAAAGCAGATAACTCCACATTTCATGTTTTAGAGTTTGAAACACACTGGTTGAATCTTTGTAATCTCCTCAGATGATAATGTAGACGCCTGACAAACGTTGTTGTTGTTGTGATCATAAACTGTATGGATGTGATTACATGCAGCTTTTCCCTCACCGTTGTAACGCACTGCTTTCGCAAGCTTCCGTGAAAACGTTTCTTTTCTCCCTGAAGAAGATATCACAGGTTCATCAAGTTCGTCGAAATGATCCTCGATCACTTTTAGTCAGCTTTGACGAGACTCCTCTCAGCTAGCACATCTTTTCAGAGTGAAAGTAGCCTTGTCACCTGACCTGAATGCAGCGCGCTGATTCGCTGAAATGGATTTATCGGCTTCTGTTCGGCGCTTGTCGGCTTCTGCAGTAAAACGTGAACTCGTGATGCCTTGAAAGTGGACAAACCCGGCTTTTTTGACAAAACGTGTTTAGGGTTCAGATCGCGCTATATGTGGAGAACTATTATTATAATTTTTTTTAAAGTGCCGATTATCGGTTTTGGCAAATGAACTCTTCATATTGAGACGGAGGCGCCAGAACTGCAGCTGATAGAATGCGCGCCGTAGCAGATCATGGAGACGTTTTAATCGCCCACGATCAAATCTCGTGATGGTTTGAGCATGTGTGAGATTGCTGTGGCTGACCGTATCATCTCCGTCCACCTGACGGCCTCCTGCAGCTCCATCAGCTTCTCTTTATACTGGTTTCTCTCCATCAGGACTCGGGCCATCTCCACCCGCGTGAAGCACTTGCGCTGGGCCGTCGGCACGCCGCTCTGAGGGAAACACGGCCCGTTATTGTTCAGCACAGTAAAACTGATCGTTTGAAATAGCATTGCCTAAAATACTGTTTCCATATCGGTACGTCTCTGCATGTGCTGCGAGTTCAACATGCGTCCGAGAACGCAACATGCTTTATTTTCACATTTGCATAATTTCCATCATTTGTTACAGCATTTGACTGGATTAGTAAAAAGCGCTTGTGAACCTGTGCTCACAGAGACTTAAACATCTGACTGTAGTTTTCTGCCAAAATAAAAGCTTGAAAGTGAAGAGATTAAATCATTCGTACTGTAATTTTACGACTGTAATACCTTTTTTTTTTACTTTATTAATATTGCTTGATCCTGTCTGATTGCATAAGACAGACAATAAATATACAGAACGTCCAGCCATGTCTGATTCAAAGGCAATTTAATCCAGTTCTTTTTAACGAATCATTCAAAGACTCAAACTAATTATTAATGACTCGTTCACTCACTGAATCGATTGAAGTTTTTTTTAAAAATATGCATATAGTTTTACTAATATTTTGAATTGAGTTTTAGCATTTTTAGTGGGGGGGTTTTCCCTCTCATTTTTTTTTTGTTTTTGTTTTTTAAATATGCCTATATAGTTTTTCTTCATATTTTGAATAATTTTTTTATATTTTCAGTTTTCATTTAAATTTTAAACTTTTAGGAAATGTTCAGCATTTTCTAATTTTTATTAGTTTTTTTTCTAATATGCCTATAGTTTTTTTATATTTTGAATTAGTTTTTCAATATTTTCTATATTCATTTAAATGTTACTTTAAGCATTTTCTGTTTGTTTTTGTCATTTTTATTTATTTTTTTTTTAAACGCCTATATAGTTTTTTATTAATATTTTGAATGAGTTTTTAAATATTTTTTTTCTGTTTTCATTTCAATTTTAAATTTCTTTTAATCGACTGAAATACCTTTATTACTTTCAGTTACATCAGACCTAAACTGAACCAAGAATTGTGTGCTTTATATTAAAAATGCAAATCTGTAAGGCTACTTACTTCATACTGATTTCATACTAGCATTACGTTGGTATTTTAATCTAGTATAATTCACAAAACAAGATCACTGCAGTCATTTAGACTTTTCAGTGCAGTTGCTTTCACTCAAGCATTGCTGTAACTCCTTTAAAACGTCATTTCAGAAAGAAAGCCACACGGATGTAATGAGTAAATGTTCATTTGTTGTGGCAGAAAACAGACTGAGAACTCACCCAGCAGATCTGCACCTTCATCCACGTCTGCTATGAGATCAGTTCCTGCTGACGAGAGCTCCTCAAAGACAGAGTCAGTGTTACGGTCGAAGGCCATGTTCTCCAAGCCTTTAGTGGGAGTGCTGGAGAGAGACCGAGACGATGAACAGACATGAGACAGAAAAACCTGCTTCGTCTACCAATGTCCAGTTTGGAATGAGGGTCCTCTGAGAGCGGAAAATTAAGGCTGCTGGGTCGGTGTGATAAGTGCGAGTACCGTGAGCGAATGACTGAATCAGTGTGGATTTACCCGGAGCCTTTGCATCCGCTGAGGTCCATGTCCAGCTCTGGTGTGGACTCAATGATCGCCTGGACCTCCGACCGCTCTGCATTCTCACTTTGATCGGCTCCTGAGCACAGAAACGTATCAGTTAGGTGTGTTTCAAATGGTCTGACACGTTAAAATTCATCTATACAATTCATTATTTCACTGTCACACTAGAGGCTTTGGTGCAGACAGTGTGATAGTCGTTTGAACATTTGTGTCCCTGCAGCACAAAAGCAGTGTTAAGTCGCTGGGGGATATTTGTAGAAATAGCCAACAATACATTGTATGGGTCAAAATTATTGATTTTTCTTTTATGCCAAAAATCATTAGGATATTAAGATCTTGTGCCATGAAGATATTCTGTAAATTAAATGTTTGATTAGTAATATGCATTGCTAAGAACTTCATTTGGACAACTTTAAAGATGATTTTCTCAATATTTAGATTTTTTTGCACCCTCAGATTCCAGATTTTCAAATATTGTCCGATCCTAACAAACCATACATCAGTGGAGAGAATAGCCAACAATACATTGTATGGGTCACAATTATACATTTCTCTTTTATGCCAAAAATCATTAGGATATTAAGATCTTGTGCCATGAAGATATTCTGTAAATTAAATTTTTGATTAGTAATATGCATTGCTAAGAACTTCATTTGGACAACTTTAAAGATGATTTTCTCAATATTTAGATTTTTTTGCACCCTCAGATTCCAGATTTTCAAATATTGTCCGATCCTATCAAACCATACATCAATGGAGAGCTTATGCATACATCTCAATTTAAAAAAATTTGATTAGTAATATGCATTGCTAAGAACTTCATTTGGACAACTTTAAAGATGATTTTCTCAATATTTAGATTTTTTTGCACCCTCAGATTCCAGATTTTCAAATATTGTCCGATCCTAACAAACCATACATCAGTGGAGAGATTATGCATACATCTCAATTTCAAAAAATTGACCCTTATAACTGGGTTTGTGCTCCAGGGTCACATATGTACAGATTGTTGCAAAACTGTGGCTTACGGAGAATAAATGGTAAAATGTGAGTTTAACGTACTCTAAACAGGTTTTATTCAATATATATGCACTGAAATTAGTTTCATACTAGTTGAATTTAGTTTAGGGACCAATTCTCACTATTAACTAGTTGCTTATTAGCATGCCTATTACTAGCATATTGGCTGTTTATAAGTACTTATGATTTACAGTGTTTACACTTCATGGTGTTTCAACTGTAGTACTGTATGTTGTAGATGAATGCATGGTTTATCTGTTTGAAAGAGCAGCTGGAAGTGGTAAAGCACAGACATTACAAAATAAGAGTCCTGTGTATAGGTATATGGTGTATATGTGGTGTATAGTGTGGCCAAAATACCAATAATATCCAGAAATAATAATTTTTATGCATAATGCGAGACTTTTAATTATAAACAACCTCGAAATGCACCAGGACTCTTATTTTGTAATGCATATGCTTTACCACTTCCAGCTGCTCTTTCAAACAGATAAACCATGCATTCATCTACAACATACTACAATAGAAACACCATGAAGTGTAAACACTAAATAATAAGCAATCTGGAATAAATGTGCTCTTAAAGAGCAATCCTCTAGAATGTGCAACAACTTCAAATGAAGCTTTTTGAAGTTTAATAATCACATTAGGCCGCATTGCAATTTTTTGCGCCCAAATTTAAGACCGCTTAAATGATAATGAAGACTTTTGTTATACCATTTATGATTTTTAAAGACTTTATGGCCTTACATTTGATCAAACTGAATTGAAGACATTTGAAGATTTAAGGACCCCTTGAAACCATGAGTGAAACATGCAGTGAAAGCAGAGCATTACAAACTGCATTAGGACTCCGAGACATTAGGAGTCACCTGTAGCCGGCGTCTCTGCTGCCACAGCGATGTTCTTCCTGCTGTCTGGTTTAGCTCTGCTGGAGTCCAGGTTTCTGCTCAAACCCTGCGGCGTGTCCACCGATGCAGACATGGCTGTGCTGGATTTGGACTCTCCTCTACCGGCACCAGAAAGCTCATCCTGAAAACAACCCCAGGTGGCATGAAGCATTACCGGCGGCATGAGCGATAAACTTCGCACTGAGTCATATTAAGCATTTATGAATTAACAGTCATTGATGTGCTAAATGAGACTGGGCACCGTCCAGATTAATCATGAAGAATAACACATTAAATATCATCACCTCATGCTCTGAAATATTTGATAATGGACTTTAAGTAATCAAACGAACCCAGATCATACTAAATAGCAGAGAGAAACTTCACTTATAGTACATGCACACCACTGTTCAAAAGTTTTTTTTCATCACAGAAATAAATTGCAGTTTAACATATAATCACATAGGAAACATGTTCATTGATCTTCTCAAATAACAGAGTTTGATGTACACCTACTGTGACTTTTTTGTATTAAAAAAGGGCTTGAGCTTTCACAAACTCAGACTGATGAATGCATCCAGTCACGATGAGGTAATAGGGATGAAGCTGAACAGATAATATTATTCATAAACACCAGAAGAACAAGACAAGTTGCCAAGCGGTTTGAGCCAGCAGTTTCTGTATGTGTGTAGCACCTACAGCTCTGCACCTTCTTGCAAATGAATTGGAAAGAGTGCCTGATGTTAATTTTAACAAAACAAAAAAAAATCGTTGTTTGCACACTAGATGAAGCTTGTCATATAAAATAAATGTAAAAAGTAAAAATAAAATAGTTTTGCCAGACCTTTTAGTCTTGTTTGGTGATAAGTCTTATTGACTGAAATACATGAAGTAATACATTTGTCTGAGTGCAACAATACTTCCTATTTAGCACAAGATTATTTTTTAACAAATCCCCTGATTAGTTCAGCTAATTGCAACACCAAAACCTTCACATAAAAGATCACTGAGCTCCACACATGGTATGCAGAGGGAGAAAAAACAACGACAAAAAAAACAGGATATAGTAGCCACGAATTAAGAATTAGTTCATTTATTATAACTTATTCGTTTGCTCCCTGGTTTTAGATAAATAACACTATAGTGACATGATTTAACAATTAAAATGAGGCAAAAAAAATTTGGCTCATCACATCACTTCCCGGCAATGAAAAGATACCCAGAGAGACGGGGCGCTCCTTCCTAAATACACACACAAAACATATGACTGAACACTTGTAGGTGTGTGATATTTATTGTCTACAATAATATGGTAATTGTTGTTTTAACAATGTGCATGTTGACATTATTGAGTATGCATGAGTACATGCAAAAAAAAAACCCGCACATCTTGAGAGTCATTCACAAAAGCATTCTCTACATGATAAATCCTATTAGAATGCAGTAAGAATGCCCCTATAGTTCAAGTTATGAAAGCAAAAAATATCCCTGTATGGGTTTTTGTTTTTCAAATTTATAAGATATGAGATACGAGTTATATCAAACAAGCAAGAGTGCCGTTTTCCTGAATATTGGCGCGTGAGTGTGATTGCAAATTTTGTATTGATTTTATATTGAGTTACTAGTTTAGACTCAATAGTCTGTTTTAGTCTTTTTTTTTTTTCCAACAAAAATAGTTCCAAGTGAAGCCAGAGCAGGACATTTGTGCATCACAGAGCAACACTGCAGTGTTTCATTCCTGAATTAATCGTTTTTGAACGAATCATATGAGTCAATGATTCAATTATCCATTTATAAAGACAGTCACTTGATTTGTTTCTAAATGAATTAGCCGTTTTGAATGAATCATTTGAATGCATGATTCAATAAATCACTCATTAAGTAAAGCACTTGCCGCCACCTACTGGTGGTTTTAGTGTTTTATTTATTTATCCATGACAGGCCCAAACCAGCCAAAGCACCAGCACAAAAACAGACTCAGTAAAATATACTTTAATTATCGTTATTGAAAAAAAATATCCCAAAAATATCGAGATACAATTTTGTCAATATCACACACCAATAGACACTTGAGCAAGAAACATTATGGATTAACAACGACAAAAAAAATAGGATATAGTAGCCACGAATTAAGAATTAGTTCCTTTATTATAACTTATTCGTTTGCTCCCTGGTTTTAGATAAATAACACTATAGTGACATGATTTAACAATTAAAATGAGGCAAAAAAAATGGTAAAATGTGGCTGCAAATTAATAAGTCATGAAAACAAATTCTTAATTTGTGGCCACGATATCTATTTTGTTTCCCCACATGTCATGCATGAGGCTCTGTACTTTAAGGGATAGCAGCAACACTTGCAAAGTGGAGAAATCAAAAAGAAGTCAAACTGAAAGTAATAATATATACATTGCCAACGTGTTTCGGCACACAGACCTTCATCAGGGCTAAAAGGGCTTTAAACTTACAATTAACCAATGGGAAAGTCAGATAAAAATAATAATAAAAATACTTTCCATGCACTTTGCTGATTTTGGGAAGGTGCACTAGAAAACCCATAAAAATGCATGGAGCTCTGTACTTCTCTATGATTAAATAGACAAAAAGAAAATACGACCTTTTGATTTATTCTCTGATTTAAGTTTGCGGCCATATTGTACTCATTTATTCTGTCACTTTAATTCAATTGTGACCATGATTTAATTGTTTTAATACAACATGGCGACAAATTAATTTAAAAATTAATCATTTTTTTCTTCTGCATGTCATGCACAGGGATCTGTACTTTTCAATGACAAAAAAATAAGAAATTAAGTTCTCATATCTTTCGAGCTGAAAACAGAATAATAAGTAGGTCAAGTCGTGACAGAAAAAAGCACAAACAAGAAAACAAGAAATAAATGCAAAATGAGGGAATGCAAGGTGTGAGAATCCAGTGGCTCCGTCGAGATGGGTTTTCCCCACAACTTGCACATCTGTTCCTCAAAATCTTGGAAATATTCTTGGTGAGAACTACCCAGTTTGAGTGGTTTGTTTGTCTTGAGTTTTGAGAGGGTTGTGAATGTTAGGGTTAGGGTTAGGTTAAGCATAGGGTTATGCTTAAAATGTTTTACTATTGTAAGCAACCATGTCATTTTATCTCTGATCTCTTTTATCGTGACTCGTGACCAGTGAAGATTCACACCCCTAGCTATTTTTAAGATGGCCGTACTGACTTTCAGAGATTCCAACTATAAACAAAAAGCATAGAAACTGCAATTTTGGTTAAAATGTAAAGTTGTAAAGATGTATTTGCACAGCAGAAGAATTAATTAGGAAAAAAATGTAGATAGAGAATCGTTTTGGAATCGGATCGGATTGTGAAGTGCCTGAAGATCCTCACTCCTCGTAAGTAAATAATCTGTAAACCGGTGCGTTTCTCACCTTGAGGCTGATGTTGGAGCAAGGGTGGCTGAGATTGTTATATCTCCATGTGTCCGTTTCTGGAGTCTCCACAGCTTCTCTGTGCAGATCGGGGCTCATCACATCACTTCCCGGCAATGAAAAGATACCCAGAGAGACGGGGCGCTCCTTCCTAAATACACACACAAAACATATGACTGAACACTTCTAGGTGTGTGATATTTATTGTCTACAATAATATGGTAATTGTTGATTTAACGATGTGCATGTTGACATTATTGAGTATGCATGAGTACATGCAAAAAAAAACCCCGCACATCTTGAGAGTCGTTCACAAAAGCATTCTCTACATGATAAATCCTATTAGAATGCAGTAAGAATGCCCCTATAGTTCAAGTTATGAAAGCAAAAAATATCCCTGTATGGGTTTTTGTTTTTCAAATTTATAAGATATGAGATACGAGTTATATCAAACAAGCAAGAGTGCCGTTTTCCTGAATATTGGCGCGTGAGTGTGATTGCAAATTTTGTATTGATTTTATATTGAGTTACTAGTTTAGACTCAATAGTCTGTTTTAGTCTTTTTTTTTTTTCCAACAAAAATAGTTCCAAGTGAAGCCAGAGCAGGACATTTGTGCATCACAGAGCAACACTGCAGTGTTTCATTCCTGAATTAATCGTTTTTGAACGAATCATATGAGTCAATGATTCAATGATCCATTTATAAAGACAGTCACTTGATTTGTTTCTAAATGAATTAGCCGTTTTGAATGAATCATTTGAATGAATGATTCAATAAATCACTCATTAAGTAAAGCACTTGCCGCCACCTACTGGTGGTTTTAGTGTTTTATTTATTTATCCATGACAGGCCCAAACCAGCCAAAGCACCAGCACAAAAACAGACTCAGTAAAATATACTTTAATTATCGTTATTGAAAAAAAATATCCCAAAAATATCGAGATACAATTTTGTCAATATCACACACCAATAGACACTTGAGCAAGAAACATTATGGATTACTTAAAAAAAAAATTCTCACCAATTTCATATCAAGTATTGGATGGAAATGACACCATATTGCCACCGAAACAAGTTTCTAAATTACATTGGCTTATTTTTTATTTTCTCTCTTCTGAAGGAAATGTGAGTGGTGCTTTTTGGCGAAAAACACTATTTTAACATACACACCATATTACCTCCAAATGCACCATTTTACCACCAAAACAAGTTTCTGAGTTACTTTGGTTTCACAGCTTTTTTTTGACATTGCTTTCTGGAGAAAAACTCATTGCCACCATGTTACAATTGGACTGACAACTTTCCCAGAATTATAAGGGGTTTCTAAGGCGTTTGGACTGGTAACTAGGGTGTTGCCAAGTCAAAAAGCCAACTCAAAAGTCGTTATGCTTTTCTGATCCTTATGCATGTCTCAGTACAGGCCTTCTGGATGTTTCTGCCTGCAATACAAAATATTGGGTGCGAGAAGTACGTGCCGTAGCAAACAGCATTAGATCCTCTAGGAGAGCAGAGGAGCGTTTGATTGATGGGACTTTTCTTTCGTCTTCTCTGATTGTCTCTCCTCCTGTTGTGGGTTGCCACAGAGCTGCATTGAGAGCCTGAACCTGCTGACTGCACATTCAGAGCGGATCTGCTCACATGAATATGATTCACTCTATTCAGCTGGAACAGTACAGTAAGGAAAGTGTAAAGTACGGTTTGGAAACAAGAACCAGATTTGAGGAAGTGTGGATTCAAATACTACCACAAAAATCTGTGCTCTATCTCTACCGAGGAACAAGCATCCCAAAAGTCAAGTGCACCTCATTAACATGTGAAAATAAAAGGGAGTAAATGCATGCATGGAAAATCGAAGCTTTATACATCAGATAGAGCTCCATGAATGTACAATACTCATGCTTGTGTAATCACACACACGTCACGCAGTAAAGGTACGAAGTTCAACTCGTGAAGAGCTATTACAGCACAAGCAGTTTCTGTTTCAAGTTATTTATAAAAGCAGAACTAGAAGAAATCTTGGCAGAAATCAGTCAAAAGCAACTAATATGATTGTCTGCATTGGAACAAGTCCAGCTGTTTTCAACTAAATCATATAAAAACTAGATGAAAAAGATGCATCTTAGATGGGCTCAGAAGCAAGCACAGTTTCCCTTTTATCAAAACATAAAAGCGAGTGTTTCATTTCTTGCAATGAACCAAAGCAAGCTGCTCTCTGGACAAAATCACACAGGACGAAAAAAAAATTCTCGCTTTTTTCGCACCGCGAATGATATGGAATGAAATTACATACACTTCTTATGTGTGCGTGTATTTATATATACATGATATACATATTCACACAGTACATACACATATATTATTATGTAAACAAACTTTTATTTTGGGTGCGATTAATCACGATTAATAGATTTGACACTCCTACTTTACTGTCACTTTTGATCAATTTAATGTATCCTTTCTGAATAAAAGTAATATTACTGTCTCCAGACTTTTGAATGGTAGTATATATATATTTATTTTATTATTTTTTTCCCCCTCATTTTAAAGCTCAGGTTACAGTGTTTACAAGTTTTACAATTCTAATCACCTGAAGACAACACTACGACCATGAAACCAGTTTAACATCTCCAAACAAACAACAGAAAGCTCTTCAAAGCAGCAAACAAAAAGTCGTTATGCTTTTCTGATCCTTATGCATGTCTCAGTACAGGCCTTCTGGATGTTTCTGCCTGCAATACAAAATATTGGGTGCGAGAAGTACGTGCCGTAGCAAACAGCATTAGATCCTCTAGGAGAGCAGAGGAGCGTTTGATTGATGGGACTTTTCTTTCGTCTTCTCTGATTGTCTCTCCTCCTGTTGTGGGTTGCCACAGAGCTGCATTGAGAGCCTGAACCTGCTGACTGCACATTCAGAGCGGATCTGCTCACATGAATATGATTCACTCTATTCAGCTGGAACAGTACAGTAAGGAAAGTGTAAAGTACGGTTTGGAAACAAGAACCAGATTTGAGGAAGTGTGGATTCAAATACTACCACAAAAATCTGTGCTCTATCTCTACCGAGGAACAAGCATCCCAAAAGTCAAGTGCACCTCATTAACATGTGAAAATAAAAGGGAGTAAATGCATGCATGGAAAATCGAAGCTTTATACATCAGATAGAGCTCCATGAATGTACAATACTCATGCTTGTGTAATCACACACACGTCACGCAGTAAAGGTACGAAGTTCAACTCGTGAAGAGCTATTACAGCACAAGCAGTTTCTGTTTCAAGTTATTTATAAAAGCAGAACTAGAAGAAATCTTGGCAGAAATCAGTCAAAAGCAACTAATATGATTGTCTGCATTGGAACAAGTCCAGCTGTTTTCAACTAAATCATATAAAAACTAGATGAAAAAGATGCATCTTAGATGGGCTCAGAAGCAAGCACAGTTTCCCTTTTATCAAAACATAAAAGCGAGTGTTTCATTTCTTGCAATGAACCAAAGCAAGCTGCTCTCTGGACAAAATCACACAGGACGAAAAAAAATTCTCGCTTTTTTCGTACCGCGAATGATATGGAATGAAATTACATACACTTCTTATGTGTGCGTGTATTTATATATACATGATATACATATACACAGTACATACACATATATTATTATGTAAACAAACTTTTATTTTGGGTGCGATTAATCACGATTAATAGATTTGACACTCCTACTTTACTGTCACTTTTGATCAATTTAATGTATCCTTTCTGAATAAAAGTAATATTACTGTCTCCAGACTTTTGAATGGTAGTATATATATATTTATTTTATTATTTTTTTCCCCCTCATTTTAAAGCTCAGGTTACAGTGTTTACAAGTTTTACAATTCTAATCACCTGAAGACAACACTACGACCATGAAACCAGTTTAACATCTCCAAACAAACAACAGAAAGCTCTTCAAAGCAGCAAACAATATCAGGTGTTCAATTGCAGCTGTGCTGAATGCAACTCTAGGAAGTATGGAAGTACAGAACAAACTGAAGCCATAGAGAATGAACAATACGCATTTCTCTGACAGAACCCCAGACAGAAAACTGCACTGTGTTGACAAGAGAAATGCTCGATCCACTCTTGTTTACTACATTCTCTCGACTCGTCTCAGAGGTAACAGACACATGATGAACAAGCAGTGCATGATTGCAATACAGAGTAAAATCATGCACGACATCAGAAAACTTACAAAGACAGACCGTCAGAAATGCAGGGAAAACAGAGGCTTAACATGAGGGGGATCAATAACTAGAATAACTAGGCTAACATCCACACACACACGCGCTGTGGCTGCGTACCTGCTGATGCGGGGCAGGGAGTGTGTGATGGCGGGCAGGCCATTAGAGACAGAATAATGCACCAGCAGCAGAACGGAGAGAGAGACCAGCACGGCAGAGTTGATGACCACCGCTCCCCCCACGAAGCCAAAGACAAACAGCAGCATGCATCCCGGACTCATGGCTGCTGCTGCCCCCCGATACATGAAAACAATCCCATCAACACCGGCACAGCAGCGCGAGGATCTCTCTGTGTGTGTGTGTGTGTGTGTTTGAGCAGCCTCTCACTGCTGTGACATCATCCACTCCGGCGAGCAGTGAACAAACACACACACACACACACACACACACACATACACATGAGCGGCTTTACAGCAGCTGTCTGTCCTTGTGTGCTGCTCACGCACTCCTCTGATGCTTCATGAACAGCTCTTATGCACTAATTCTGTATGCATTTTCTGTTTTACATTCCACAGCTGATTGGATGTGGGAACAGATGCGTTTATGCAGATTAGAGAGAACAACAAACACACTCCAGCTCGTCTCCAGGGTCGACCGATATGTGTTTTTCAGGGCCGATGCCGATACCGATTATTACAGATCAAGTACACCGATAACCGATATTTTGAAATAAATATATGTCTGGTGTAAAAATGAAAATTAATGTAAAAGTTAAGAATAACAAAGGCTCTGACAAAAACTCTCTTTAAATGCTTTTAAATTATTTTAGTGGCAAATCGGTTTTGAAAATGACCGATAACCATAAAAAACGCTTAATATCGGTGCCGATAATCGGTCAACCCTACTCCAGAGAAAACAAAAGCACAATCCACCTGCTAACAGGTGTCAGGTGAATGAATCCCGGACTTTGAAGTGCATGTATTGTATTTACGCAATCCTAAAATAAACAAAATGCAGCTTGTTATCTGGCATTATGCATATTAAATACAACAAGCTTTTTCGGTCTTTAACAACACTGAATATAAAACTATTTTTATTATTAAAAAATTTAAAAAGGTAATTGCGACTTTTTATCTCGCAATTGTGATTTTATTTCTCAGAATTGCGACTTTATTTATCAGAACTGTGACTTTATATCACACAATTCTGAGAAAAAAGTCACAATTGAGAGATACAATATAATTACGAGTTTATATCTCGCAGTTCTGACTTGATAACTTGCAGCTGTGACTTTATATCCAGCAATTCTGACTTCATTTCACGCAATTGCGAGTTTATATCAAACAATTCTGAGAAAAAAAGTCCGAATTGTGAGATAAAAAGTCATAATTACCTTTTTTTTATTTTTTATTCAGTGGTGGAAAACGGCTTCCATATAAAACACATTGTTCTTTAAAGTCAATGCTGGAATAAAAATAACTCATTGTACAAAAACAAAAAGGTTTTGGTGTTAAAATCAGCTTGAATGTTGAAGGGAACAACTTTTTATGCCACATACTAGTGCTGCACGATTATGACCAAATTCATAATTGTCGATTATTCCCTTGAAATTGTAATTGAGATTATTAATGATTACGATTATCACAATTTACATTGAATGATGTTTATACCATTGTTTGAAACAACATAACCATAAAAAAACGCTTAATACCGGTGCAGATAATCGGTCAACCCTACTCCAGAGAAAACAAAAGCACAATCCACCTGCTAACAGGTGTCAGGTGAATGAATCCCGGACTTTGAAGTGCATGTATTGTATTTACGCAATCTAAAATAAACAAAATGCAGCTTGTTATCTGGCATTATGCATATTAAATACAACAAGCTTTTTCGGTCTTTAACAACACTGAATATAAAACTATTTTTATTATTAAAAAATAAAAAAAGGTAATTGCGACTTTTTATCTCGCAATTGTGATTTTATTTCTCAGAATTGCGACTTTATTTATCAGAACTGTGACTTTACTCTTTATTTCTTTCCAGTTTAAAGCCAGATTTTTGCTCCTAAGTAGAAGTTGTAGCAAGCAGACCGTTATTTGTGGTTTTAAACGACTCGTTATGGTCAGAACATGCTTTTGAATTCTTTACACTTTTCATTTTTCCTGAACAAAATAAATATCTTCATACAAAAATGTATTTATTTGCTTCTGCATTTTCTAATGAGTGATATTGTTTCAAATCATGAAACAGGTTTGTGTTCCTGACTTTGATTGTGTGTATCTTCAGCACAGTTTGCAGTGCAGCCTCCAATATTAATAATAAAAATAATATACATTTGTGACCCTGGAGCACAAAACCAGTCATAAGGGTCAATTTCTCGAAATTGAGATTTATGCATCATATGAAAGCTGAATAAATAAGCTTTCCATTGATGTATGGTTTGTTAGGATCGGACAATATTTGGCTGAGATACAACTATTTGAAAATCTGGAGTCTAGGGTGCAAAAAAATCTAAATATTGAGAAAATCATCTTTAAAGTTGTTCAAATGAAGTTCTTAGCAATGCATATTACTAATCAAACATTAAGTTTTGATATATTTACGGTAGGACATTTACTAAATATCTTCATGGAACATGATCTTTACTTAATATCCTAATGATTTTTGGCATAAAAGAGAAATGTATAATTGTGACCCATACAATGTATTGTTGGCTATTGCTACAAATATCCCCCAGCGACTCAACACTGCTTTTGTGCTGCAGGGACACATATATATATATTCTCTTAGAAATGCACATTTGACAGTAGCTTGAGTTAGGATGCAGATGTAAAATTATGTTTATAATAAAAAAAAAGTTTTTTAAATTGTAACAACCTCATTTTATATGGTTAAATGTAATTATTCTGACTGTTTGAGTTTTATTAAAATCAGCCATTGGTAGCACACATTTAGATCATGATAACCACACATATAGCACCTCAGTACCATGGTAAAAATGTAACTATATGGTTTCTAGGTATTTGTATGAGAAACAGTAGTCTAAACACATTTGGTATAAATGCACAAATGCTATAGCTTAATCACAAAAATACTGTAATTATATTTCATTGCTCCTTTAATACATGCACTCTAAAAAAAGTGTGGGGTTGTTTCAACCCAACTTTGGGTCAAATATGGACTTTTTAATTTTAATTTTTAGTCCATATTTGACCCAAAGTTGGGTTTAAACAACCCCACACTTTTTAGAATGCATCTACATTAATAATATAATAAAATGTGATATGAATATCCCACATTTCTGCCACAATACCATGGTGCAGCTAGTGTTACTACAGTAAATCCATGGTAAATAATGCCGATTTGTAGATTGAAAAGTCTTCTTTATATTGCAATAATTATATAGTTGTATCGCCCAGCCCTACTCTTACCGCTAGTAAATGTATGTCAATATCAAGATAACATATCAAATATTCATATATGAATTGCTGGCGATATCAAATAAAGCCACTTTGTGAATATGATGATTAGTAATAAGCTTTAAGTTGGACTATCAAGCTTCCTAAAAGCTGTCATTACACTAGTTTCGCAAAAGACCCCAAACTTTTGAACAGTAGTGTTGCTGCATATAAAATATTAAATATAATTTTTCCTGGCTTCCTGCCTCGATTAATGCATCTACATTTTTAGTTGCATTAAACATTTTTAATCTACATGGCAACAAAAGCTGATTATAGTTCATGTGACTGGGGGAAAAAATCTAATGAAAAGAGTCACAATTCAAAACTAGCATTTAGAAAATAGAAAGGCTTCATATGGTTGATTTATTATAACATCTAGGCATATAAAAAGTAAGTATGGGAACATAGTGAGTGAATAAAAGTGTGTTTCCTTGACAGCTGTTCATCATATCACATCAAACAAGTGCCGTTTATGGTTACAGTAGGGAAATAGAAAAGAGTTTCTGTTCGCCACAAAATGGGAAGTTCTTGCACTAGAACAGCCTTGAACAGCCATTGCAGATTCTAAATTTCCAATGTGAGAACTAAACAATAAAAATGCAGCTAAAATAATTAATAATTTGCTCCGGTGAGAATATGCTAGTCTCGTGGGAACTAAGTTTTGTTTACAGCTAAGGAAAACCTCACGAACGCGCGTACGACAGTTAGCGGAAGCTAGAGATTACGGTTTATAAAGTTTTAAATATGGATATTTTTCTTACACAAACGAATCGTTTCGCTTCAGAAGGCCTTTTATAAACCCCCGGAGCCGTGTGAGGCACTTTCTATGATGGATGGATGCACTTTTTTTGGACTTCAAAATCTCGACACCCATTCACTGCCATTATAAAGCTTGGAAGAGCCAGGAGGTTCTTTAATATAACTCCAATTGTATCCGATTGTAAAGAAGAAAGTCATACACACCTAGGATGGCTTGAGGGCGAGTAAATCATGAGCTAATTTTCATTTTCGGGTGAACTGTCCCTTTAAGGCATGTTTTACACAATGTTATTCACTACATGAACATGGAGAAGTTATATTTGTAATTAATATTTCAATTTAAACTAACCATCTACAATCATTTTCATTGATATACACCAATATAACAATACAGATGAATAAACAGTAGTGCTGTCAAGCGATTAATCGCATCCGAAATAAAAGTTTTTGTTTACATAGTAAATGAGTGTGTACTGTGTATATTTATAATGTATATATAAATACACACCCACACATGCATGTATATATTTTGGAAATATTTACATGCATATACATTTATATTCTTGTATTTTATATTATATATAAATATATTTAATATATTAACATAACATTTTTCTTAAATATATGCATGCATGTGTTTGTATTTACATGTACATAATAAATATACACAGTACACACATATACTGTATATTATACATATTATATATTTTTTTACTACACATAAATTGATGTAAGATATACACAAATAGTTCCAAAAAAAAAAGGCAAGTAACATACTGATTTAAATGTGAAATTTTGAAACAGTGAAAAACTGAAATAGTATTTTCTTGCAACTTAAAAAAAAAAAGATGTGTCTCTTAAAATGTTATTAAAACAGCACAAGGATAACTTCAAATACAAAATATGCTGACACAAGCAAACATTTGAACGAGTTGTGAATATTGAGCACATTACCCGGCTCTTCGAGGTAAAGCAGGTAACTTACTCTGGTCTGCGTAGTTCTTGGTCTTGAGCTCCATCTGTCTGGTTTGAGCCTCCAGCATCTGCACACGGTTCTGAAGATCTTTCTTACCCTGCTCTTGAGAGTCCTCAAACTCAATATATCTCTAGAGGAGACGGAGAGAGATTTTACACACGGAGATATTCCTACAGGTACGCTGTAGAGTGTAAGTCCCTTTTGCTTCCCAAGGCTGCATTTATTTGGTCAAAAAATACAGTAAAAATTGTGAAATATTATTACTATTTAAAACAGCTGTTTTCTCTGTGAATATCTACCTGTATAGATTACCATCTAACTGTAATGTATTCCTGTGATGCGCAGCTGTATTTTCAGCATCATTCCTCCAGTCTTCAGTGTCACATGATCTTCAGAAATCACTATAATATGCTGATTATTAGAAACATTTCTGATTATTATCAATGTTGAACACAGTCGTGCTAAACACTATTTTTGTGGAAACTGATATATTGTATTTTTCAGGATTCACAGATGCACAGAAAGTTCAAAAGAACAGCATTTATTTGAAATCTGTTGTAACATTATAAATGTTGTGTCTTTACGGTCACTTTTGATCAATTGAATACATCTATAATATCTCCAGTGCATGAGAAACAACGCGTCACACGCACACGTTATAAACGCAGACTCAGGGAGTTATAATGACAATCAAGCCAGAGCAGACACTTCAGGGGTTACATCTGATCTGAGACAAGTTTGCATTTAAATATTTGCATATAAATAACTTCTTAATTGAAAATTATATGTGACTTCTTGCACGGGTCCAGAAGGAATAAACAAGTGACCACAGTTTCTACGAACTATTTTCACAAACTATATAGATAAATGTGAAAAAAACGTAATTTATTTGCGTTATACATTTTTATAATATTTATTTGTTTTTATTATTTCTGTACTTATATATATATATATATATATACACACACACACACTGCTGTTCTAAAGTTTGTTGTCTTGTCAGTAAGATTTGTAATGTTTTAGAAGTCTCTTGTTCATCAAGGTTGCATTTATTTGACCAAAAATACAACAAAAAACAGTAATATTGTGAAATATTATTGCAATTTTTAAAAATTGTTTTCTATTTTAATATAATGTAAACTGTAATGTGTCAGCATCATTCCTCCAGTCTTCAGTGTCACATGATCTTCAGAAATCAGTATAATATGCTGATTATTATCAATATTGGAAACAATATTTATGTGGAACATGTCATACTTTTTTCAGGATTCTTTAATAAAATTAAAAAGAACAGCATTTATTTAAAATAGAAATATTTTCTAACAATACATACATATACAATTAAAAAAATATATATTATTGAATTAATTACACAATGTGGCGATTAATTAATCCAATTAATTGCACATCAAATCCAGCCGAGAAATTACCCCCAAAAGATCATTTAAATTCATTATTGTGTTAAATGAGAAAAGAACCAAATAGACATTACAAAAAGTAGCTTTAAAAAAAAGATTTTAATTTCTGGGTGAGCTATCCCTTTGAAATGTTTATTTCCATCCTTTTTTTAAATTTAGAAATATGAAATTGTTTAATGAAATGATACTCTAAATAAGAAACTAAAACTGACAGTATGTGGCAGTAAATTAATGTGTTAAATAGACAAATTATATATATATATATGTGTGTGTGTGTGTGTGTGTGTGTGTGTG
>NW_015506011.1:353772-356646 GCF_001515645.1 Sinocyclocheilus grahami
GTGTGTGTGTGTGTGAGTGTGTGTGAGAGAGTGTGTGTGTGTGTGTGTGTGTGTGAGAGAGTGAGTGTGTGTGAGTGAGAGAGTGAGTGTGTGTGTGTGTGTGAGAGAGAGTGTATGTATGTGTGTTTAATGCTTTATTAATCCAATGCTACAAGAACAAGAGGTATTACATATACACATTATCATATTAACATTAGCTGCCAGAGGGGGAAAAAGGGAAAAGGAGAGAGAATGCAGACATTCCCAAACTTTTTTTGTCATCTGAGCATCTCTCATCTAATATATTTACTTAAAGTACCCCTGAGATTTTAAAATGAATATTTAATAATTAAGTATCACACCTGCATGCTCACGGTTCTCTGACGTTGGTTGATGGTCACATGACATGCAGGTAAACAAATAAAATAATTCCTTTTTTTAATTCCATTTTAAAATTATTTTATGTTGTTAATTTTAAAGAATGGAATATATTTTCTTTCTTTTTGTATTTTTATATCAATATGGTACAAGATTATCCTATTTAAATCAATGTGATAAGGTCAAAAGTAATCTAAAAGTAATCGGATTATATTACCTGAAATGTGTAATGTAATGGATTACGTTACAAACTACAATTATTGTCATGTAATTTGGAATCAGTGCAGTTTGTTGCAGCCATTAAAAAGTAATTCAGAACATAAATTTTTTGTTAGTCAACTTCTAAAAAAATTAACTACCTTTGATAAAATGTTTTTTTATATGTCTGTCATGCAGTCAAGTCATAAACGTATTTTCAGCACGTTTTATTTGCAATATTTACAATAACAACAACTCACCTTCCGCCCACTGATCAGTGCTTCCGGCCCGTAAGTCAAATCGTCGGTTCTCGGCTTTAGTCGGACGCGCTCGGAAGAGCAACAGCCGCTGATGGAATGTCGTACGTCGAGGTGGAGTTCAAGCGCTTGAGTCGATTCATTCCGATTCGTGAGTGAATCGAGGAACGAGTCACTGAACCGATCCGATTCAAAAGAACGATTTGTTCACATCAATACAAGATTCTCGCTTTGATATTTAAAAGATGCTGGATTTTCATGTTAATGAGGCGTCTGTGGTTAATCTAAGCGAGTCATTTGGTTATCAAAAAAATAAATAATAAAAATAATGGCATTACATTTTCAAAACAGGCAGCATTTCCCATAAAATCCTTAATTTAGGTACTGCCACCATGTGAAAGCTCAATTAAAAGCAAATCTAAAACCTCTGGCTACAAAATAAAATAATTACTGTAATAAAAAAAAAAGTAGTGTGTATTAAAACTCTGATCATATACGTAGATCAGAAATAAAATGCACATCTCATCAATATACTGTACATGTTGATATTAATAGAGTATGGGCAATACTGATCAATATCTGTTCATTGATTCACATTCCAGCAAAAAGAAAGGGAAAAAAAAACTCAAAGCAAATCAAAACTACAGATGACGTTTCAGAAAAACACATTTAAAAAATCCTAAAAATAAACTGCATAATAATCCGTGAGAAGATTTGTACGGTTTATTTTTTGGTTCTTTTAGAAGCCATTTACAGTGATAAAGGCAGTGCCAATACTGTACGCTGCCAGACAGTGGCATGGTTCCCAAAAGTTGAGCCGTTTTGAGCACAAATGAGAAATTTACATCTTAAACCCAATTAAGCAGTTTGGGGAACCACTAGATTATGACTGACCTTCTTTAACAAAGGGTTACTGCATTAAGAAATTGAGCAAACACTTATTTTCCATTCAATTCCATCCCATGGAGCAACAAATACTCCCATAATATTTTTGAAAACATGTGCATTTAATCCGATTGAAAATACTCTTACAAACAAAATCAATATTCATCATAAGAATCAATCCCTGCCGGTTTGCACAATTTTCAGCTCGTTTATGATGCCGCCGGTCAAATCATAGCACGCGCTTCATGTAGAAAACTTTTTCTTTGATACAGAATAATAAAAAAGGGTAAGACAAGATGCATAAAACAGGAATCCGAAGACTTGGTGAAGCCGTGTTTCGGCCCGGGCTTGAATCCAGAGCAGGACTGGATCTCTTCTTTCGTACTCCGTCTCAAGCATCTTACTCGTCCTCTGCGTCGCGTGCCGCTTCATGCGCTGCTGTCTTTCAGACCTAAGCTGGCAGACTCAGCTTCTTTCCCTTCAACACTGAAACCAGGAAAAGAAACACTTGAGTTGCTTTCAACTATCATATTGAAGCACAATTTCTTAAAGGGGTCATAGGATGCCCAGTTGATATGGTTCTTTAGGGTCTTAATGAAACGTCTGTAACATAGTTTGGTTAAAATTTCTCAATGGTAGTGTAAAAAACACCTTTTTACCCGGTCAAAAACAGCTCTTTTCAGATCAAGCCGTTTTTGTAGCATTTCCCTTTAAATGTTAATGAGCTCTGCTGACCCCGCCCCTCTCTTCCGAGCTGCTCTCAGATAGACGGTTTACTTTAGCCGCATTCATCGTGAAACTTGTTAATTAGCACATTATTAGGAAAGGCGATTTGCAAAGATTCTTTACAAACCCTTACACTCACTTCTTCTGCAGATGAAGCTGGATTACGAATGATTCTCGCGAACATAAACGCATTTATGTAGATCGAGGGCGCATTCCGTTCAGAAACAAACTACATCAGTATACGATTCTACCACTCTACTTTTATTTAATCTGTGTTAATGTGTTTTAAATTTAAGCTAATTTGTACGATTTTTTCGTTTGTATAGATACATCTGCTGTTGGCAATAACACCTCAGGTAACGTTAGCACTGAGACTAGATACGTGAAGCAAACAATGTAAACATCCTCCTCATAATCCATCATTTGTACGTCACTAAAGGATTCACGAGGC
>NW_015506011.1:364153-392864 GCF_001515645.1 Sinocyclocheilus grahami
GTGTGTGTGAGTGAGAGAGTGAGTGTGTGTGTGTGTGTGTGAGAGAGAGTGAGTGTGTGTGTGTGTGAGTGTGAGAGTGTGTGTGTGTATGTGTGTGAGAGTGAGTGTGAGTGTGTGTGTGTGTGAGTGTGTGTGAGAGAGTGTGTGTGTGTGTGTGTGTGTGTGAGAGAGTGAGTGTGTGTGAGTGAGAGAGTGAGTGTGTGTGTGTGTGTGAGAGAGAGTGTGTGTGTGTGTTTAATGCTTTATTAATCCAATGCTACAAGAACAAGAGGTATTACATATACACATTATCATATTAACATTAGCTGCCAGAGGGGGAAAAAGGGAAAAGGAGAGAGAATGCAGACATTCCCAAACTTTTTTTGTCATCTGAGCATCTCTCATCTAATATATTTACTTAAAGTACCCCTGAGATTTTAAAATGAATATTTAATAATTATCACACCTGCATGCTCACGGTTCTCTGACGTTGGTTGATGGTCACATGACATGCAGGTAAACAAATAAAATAATTCCTTTTTTTAGGAAGTGTTTTATTTCTTTTGATGCTCTCATCTAATATATTTACTTAAAGTACCCCTGAGATTTTAAAATGAATATTTAATAATTAAGTATCACACCTGCATGCTCACGGTTCTCTGACGTTGGTTGATGGTCACATGACATGCAGGTAAACAAATAAAATAATTCCTTTTTTTAATTCCATTTTAAAATTATTTTATGTTGTTAATTTTAAAGAATGGAATATATTTTCTTTCTTTTTGTATTTTTATATCAATATGGTACAAGATTATCCTATTTAAATCAATGTGATAATTAAGGTCAAAAGTAATCTAAAAGTAATCGGATTATATTACCTGAAATGTGTAATGTAATGGATTACGTTACAAACTACAATTATTGTCATGTAATTTGGAATCAGTGCAGTTTGTTGCAGCCATTAAAAAGTAATTCAGAACATAAATTTTTTGTTAGTCAACTTCTAAAAAAATTAACTACCTTTGATAAAATGTTTTTTTATATGTCTGTCATGCAGTCAAGTCATAAACGTATTTTCAGCACGTTTTATTTGCAATATTTACAATAACAACAACTCACCTTCCGCCCACTGATCAGTGCTTCCGGCCCGTAAGTCAAATCGTCGGTTCTCGGCTTTAGTCGGACGCGCTCGGAAGAGCAACAGCCGCTGATGGAATGTCGTACGTCGAGGTGGAGTTCAAGCGCTTGAGTCGATTCATTCCGATTCGTGAGTGAATCGAGGAACGAGTCACTGAACCGATCCGATTCAAAAGAACGATTTGTTCACATCAATACAAGATTCTCGCTTTGATATTTAAAAGATGCTGGATTTTCATGTTAATGAGGCGTCTGTGGTTAATCTAAGCGAGTCATTTGGTTATCAAAAAAATAAATAATAAAAATAATGGCATTACATTTTCAAAACAGGCAGCATTTCCCATAAAATCTTTATTTTAGGTACTGCCACCATGCGAAAGCTCAATTAAAAGCAAATCTAAAACCTCTGGCTACAAAATAAAATAATTACTGTAATAAAAAAAAAAGTAGTGTGTATTAAAACTCTGATCATATACGTAGATCAGAAATAAAATGCACATCTCATCAATATACAGTACATGTTGATATTAATAGAGTATGGGCAATACTGATCAATATCTGTTCATTGATTCACATTCCAGCAAAAAGAAAGGGAAAAAAACTCAAAGCAAATCAAAACTACAGATGACGTTTCAGAAAAACACATTTAAAAAATCCTAAAAATAAACTGCATAATAATCCGTGAGAAGATTTGTACGGTTTATTTTTTGGTTCTTTTAGAAGCCATTTACAGTGATAAAGGCAGTGCCAATACTGTACGCTGCCAGACAGTGGCATGGTTCCCAAAAGTTGAGCCGTTTTGAGCACAAATGAGAAATTTACATCTTAAACCCAATTAAGCAGTTTGGGGAACCACTAGATTATGACTGACCTTCTTTAACAAAGGGTTACTGCATTAAGAAATTGAGCAAACACTTATTTTCCATTCAATTCCATCCCATGGAGCAACAAATACTCCCATAATATTTTTGAAAACATGTGCATTTAATCCGATTGAAAATACTCTTACAAACAAAATCAATATTCATCATAAGAATCAATCCCTGCCGGTTTGCACAATTTTCAGCTCGTTTATGATGCCGCCGGTCAAATCATAGCACGCGCTTCATGTAGAAAACTTTTTCTTTGATACAGAATAATAAAAAAGGGTAAGACAAGATGCATAAAACAGGAATCCGAAGACTTGGTGAAGCCGTGTTTCGGCCCGGGCTTGAATCCAGAGCAGGACTGGATCTCTTCTTTCGTACTCCGTCTCAAGCATCTTACTCGTCCTCTGCGTCGCGTGCCGCTTCATGCGCTGCTGTCTTTCAGACCTAAGCTGGCAGACTCAGCTTCTTTCCCTTCAACACTGAAACCAGGAAAAGAAACACTTGAGTTGCTTTCAACTATCATATTGAAGCACAATTTCTTAAAGGGGTCATAGGATGCCCAGTTGATATGGTTCTTTAGGGTCTTAATGAAACGTCTGTAACATAGTTTGGTTAAAATTTCTCAATGGTAGTGTAAAAAACACCTTTTTACCCGGTCAAAAACAGCTCTTTTCAGATCAAGCCGTTTTTGTAGCATTTCCCTTTAAATGTTAATGAGCTCTGCTGACCCCGCCCCTCTCTTCCGAGCTGCTCTCAGATAGACGGTTTACTTTAGCCGCATTCATCGTGAAACTTGTTAATTAGCACATTATTAGGAAAGGCGATTTGCAAAGATTCTTTACAAACCCTTACACTCACTTCTTCTGCAGATGAAGCTGGATTACGAATGATTCTCGCGAACATAAACGCATTTATGTAGATCGAGGGCGCATTCCGTTCAGAAACAAACTACATCAGTATACGATTCTACCACTCTACTTTTATTTAATCTGTGTTAATGTGTTTTAAATTTAAGCTAATTTGTACGATTTTTTCGTTTGTATAGATACATCTGCTGTTGGCAATAACACCTCAGGTAACGTTAGCACTGAGACTAGATACGTGAAGCAAACAATGTAAACATCCTCCTCATAATCCATCATTTGTACGTCACTAAAGGATTCACGAGGCGGAGTTCAAGCGCTTGAGTCGATTCATTTCGATTCGTGAGTGAATCGAGAAACACTGTGTTAATGTGTTTTAAATTTAAGCTAATTTGTACGATTTTTTCGTTTGTATAGATACATCTGCTGTTGGCAATAACACCTCAGGTAACGTTAGCACTGAGACTAGATACGTGAAGCAAACAATGTAAACATCCTCCTCATAATCCATCATTTGTACGTCACTAAAGGATTCACGAGGCAGAGTTCAAGCGCTTGAGTCGATTCATTTCGATTCGTGAGTGAATCGAGGAACGAGTCACTGAACCGATCCGATTCAAAAGAACGATTTGTTCACATCAATACAAGATTCTCGCTTTGATATTTAAAAGATGCTGGATTTTCATGTTAATGAGGCGTCTGTGGTTAATCTAAGCGAGTCATTTGGTTATCAAAAAAATAAATAATAAAAATAATGGCATTACATTTTCAAAACAGGCAGCATTTCCCATAAAATCCTTATTTTAGGTACTGCCACCATGTGAAAGCTCAATTAAAAGCAAATCTAAAACCTTTGGCTACAAAATAAAATAATTACTGTGATAAAAAAAAAAGTAGTGTGTATTAAAACTCGGATCATATACGTAGATCAGAAATAAAATGCACATCTCATCAATATACTGTACATGTTGATATTAATAGAGTATGGGCAATACTGATCAATATCTGTGATAAATGACGACTGCTGTGTTCATCATTACATCCAACAACAGAACACCTCAATCTGCTCCGGCGGTGAAACAATGGCGGACTGATGACAGTCACTCAGGGCGGAGCTAAGGTAAGACACCAGTCCAGTCTGTGCTGAAACACTACTGTCAATCAAACTATTGTGGGAGGGGCCTGTCTGTGTGACGTCACACAGACAGGCATCTGAGATCGGCTGGATTTGAGAAAGGGGAAAACATTTAACACGATTTTAAAAAAAACACTGGGTGGATTTTTATCATTATAGGGTGGTTGTGTACACACACATTTCAGTTCAAACAACTTGTAAAAGTGCATGTAGCATCCTATGACCCCTTTAAGACAGTCACAACAGTCTTGCAAAGCATCCTGATAAGCATTTAGTTAAGAGCCCACCGGAATCAACACAGCCATACAATTAAAACCTAAACTGCAATGCTGATGTATCGCAGCACGTTCGCAGGTCGAGCGCTTGTGATGATGCATTTACAGTGAATGATCTACAGCACTGAATTAAAACAATCAAGCCTGAGATGAGGGTTTCTTTACTGATTACAGTCATTGCTAAACTAGGAGCACTTTGCCAGTGATTTCTCAATCAAGTTAAGTTTAAAACACTGAAACACTTTTTTTTCCTGATTGAAAAGCAATAAATTATGTACATCTGCAACATCTAAGACACTGGTTCTCAGTCCTTTTTTTACTCCAAAAGCAATGATCTCCTCTAGTATTTTCACTGTTAAACACTAAACTGCTCGTTTTTAAACTTTATTATCAGAAACAAGGAATGTCAGCATATTAAAAATAATTCACTTTTGTGGTTAAATGAGTGATTCCAAATGTTCTAAGTTTAACAAAACACAAAATGTCAGTTTATATGTTGCACATCTTGATTTTTAATGATTTTTAGCATTTGAATAAACTTGAATAAGCGTGTGAGTAAATGAATGAGTAAATGAGTTTATGTATAGCACACTTATTTTTTTTAATCCATTATTCGACTATATAAATTAAATATAATCAGTGCGGTCAAACGATTAATCGCATCCGAAATAAGTTTGTTTATATATGTGTGTGTACTGTGTATATTTATTATGTATATATATAAATACACACACATGCATTTATATATTTAAGAAAAATGTTTTGTTCATATATACATATACACACACAGTACATAGACATTATATTTTGGATGCGATTAATCACTATTAATCGTTTGACAGAACTAAATATAATATATAATTAATATAAAACACATTTATTTCACTTGCATTGATATACGTAGCCAGTTGTTTTCTTTTAGTTGCCCCTTTTGAGAACAAACGATTTTCTTCTTGCTGTGTAAATGTCTTTAAATTCTGCATATTTTTCATAACCATCTCTTAATCTTTGGCAAAAGAGACTCACTCACATGTATTTTTAAAACAAGCATGGGCATTTCAGTCATTTGTTAACTCAAGTACCTGACAGATTAATCGAGCACTTGAGCACCTGACAGATTAATCGAGCACTTGAGTACCTGACAGATTAATCGAGTACTTGAGCACCTGACAGATTAATCGAATACTTGAGCACCTGACAGATTAATCGAGTACTTGAGCACTTGACAGATTAATCGAGTACTTGAGCACTTGACAGATTAATCAAGCACTTGAGCACCTGACAGATTAATCGAGCACTTGAGTACCTGACAGATTAATCGAGTACTTGAGCACCTGACAGATTAATCGAGTACTTGAGCACTTGACAGATTAATCAAGCACTTGAGCACCTGACAGATTAATCGAGCATTTGACAGATTAATCGAGTACTTGAGTACCTGACAGATTAATCGAGCACTTGAGTACCTGACAGATTAATTGAGCATTCGACAGATTAATCGAGTACTTGAGTACCTGACAGATTAATTGAGTACCCGACAGATTAACCGAGTACTTGACAGATTAACCGAGTACTTGAGTACCTGACAGATTAATCGAGTACTTGAGTACCTGGAGTTAGTATGTTTTCAGGACTGATCACGGTTGAACCCCAAACCAGTTTACACTAGAGCAAGCACATTTTGAGTACCAGACCACATCTGAGGGTTTCCAAACCAAAAACACTCACCTTTTGTTACGTAGAGATAAAAGAAATCACAGTACAGGATTGTCTGAACGACGCCGGCCACGATGGCGATCATGTCAAAGAAGCCTTCGAAGTAGAAGCGCCAGATCCAGTTAATGAGATACAGAGCGCGATAGAGGCCGAGGAAGAAGAGGTAGTGTGTGGTGATGGTCTCAGCTTCTCCGGTCTTGCTGATCATGAACAGCTGTGGGAGGATAGACACGGACTCCAGATAGATGGAGAACGTCCACATGATCTAGAACCAATAGATGACAAGAACATAAACAGAGTGAGCCAGTGTTTTCAACCAGTGAACGAATGCAAGTAGGGCTGGGCAGTATATCAAGTTTGTACGATATATCGATGTTTTCTTTATAAGCGATTCGATATGAGGCGATACCGTTTACAGTAGTTTGATACGAGCGCATCGGGACACAGACTGAGCTGCTGCGGAGACAGTGCATGATCCAGTTTGTTCTAAACATATGACAAGCTTCATATTAAGGCATTTAAAAACTGGTAAGACTTAGTTTATAGTTTAGTTTCGCATATTAGTCATATGCTCTGACAGAAAGGCTACTCGCGCTGTTTAATGTGTCTGAGATGTGCCGTCTTCCTGAATGCAGAACTTACATTTCACAGGTATATTCTCCGTCTGTAAATGTTAGAAAGCCATGGAAATATTTCCATTTTTCTGTCAGGAGTGCACGAGCCTTCTGGGATTCTCTGCTAAACTTCACAGACTTCAGTGAAACAGACGGAGCTCGATTAAATAGGAGCGCAATAATTCTGACTAAAATATACATTTTGCTGAAATATATGAAGAGTTAATTTGCAAAAACCAATAAACGGCACTTAAAAAAAAAAAAAGAAAAAAGAGCTGATTGCCGTGCATTATTCTCCACATACAGCGCGATCTGAACCCTAAACACATTGTCAAAAAAGCCGGGTTTGTCCACTTTCAAGGCATCACGAGTTCACGTTTTACGGCAGAAGCCGACAAGCGCCGAACAGAAGCCGATAAATCCATTTCAGCGAATCAGCGCGCTGCATTCAGGTCAGGTGACAAGGCTACTTTCACTCTGAAAAGACGTGCTAGCTGAGAGGAGTCTCGTCAAAGCTGACTAAAAGTGATCCAGGATCATTTCGACGAACTTGATGAAGCTGTGATATCTTCTTCAGGGAGAAAAAAAATGTTTTCACGGAAGCTCGCAAAAGCAGCGCTTTACAATAGTGAGGGAAAAGCTGCGTGTAATCACATCCATACAGTTTATGATCACAACAACAACAACGTTTGTCAGGCGTCTACATTCTCATCTGAGGAGATTACAAAGATTCAACCAGGGTGTTTTAAACTCTAAAACATGAAATGTGGAGTTATCTGCTTTTGCTATAAAACAAACGTTTAATATGTACAAAAAACATACTTTCAAAGAACTTTAATTTTGTAAATTACCTGTATTTGTTTACGTTATTATTACTTAGTCAAAACAACCCAACTGCAGTTTGATTGATATTACTTGGAACGCACAATAAAAAAAACGTGATTTCTGAGTTATCGGTTTTTGCAAATGAACTCTTCATTTGTAGTTGGACAATAAATGTGACGTGTAGAGTTTTAAACTTACAAGTAAGTCTATTTTTATGATAGCACTGACTGTAAAGTGACTGTAATAACACAACTCTGTGCTGTTGTTCTTTTATTTTCATTTTTAGTTTAGTGAATTTAACTTCAGATGTAAAAGCCTTATTTTAGTTTTTAGATTGCAATGTTACAATGTTAGAATGAAATGTGATTTTAACCCTTTTTTGCACATGATATAAAAGCTTACATGGTTACATTCACTTTATTTGCTTTCATAGCCTTTAATATGTATTGTTTTGTTGGAAACATTGGGTGGGAAGTGAAATATATATATATTAAATACAGATTTTTAAAATCCAACTACAAAAACACCAAGGTATATACCGCAAATCGGCCAAAAAATACAGAGATATGAATTCCTAAATGCAAGTATGGATTTGCTCTCTAACCTCTAAAGGAGAGAAGTCATGGTTGACGAGGAAGGCCAGACCGCCGATGGGAACGACCAGGAACTCCACCCTGAACGTGTCGTGGTTGCCATCATACGTGGCACACACACTCACACACACACACTCACACTCACACACACACACGCGCGCCATGCATTGGATTTGTAAAAATGTCACTGTTTTTAACACATGTAACGAAGCTGTTAATAGAAAATATTATGCATTTTTTAATAATATTTGTATTGTTTTAATTATTTTATATAAAAATGGTGTATATTTTAGATGAATATTGTCTGACATCATGACAACCCATCTAATAATACAAAATATATATATATATATATATATATATATATATATATATATATATAAATCAAATTACACTTGTTTCCTCGGTGTATGTCTTTTAACAAAAAAAGAAAATAGTGTTTTTCAGGCCGGTGGAGTTCATGCACATCCATATTCTACAGTAAACACACTCTGATGGTCTTTTAACGGATTTCTCCCATTCGTTTTCTACAAGGTGTCTGTTATAGCACAGCATTCAGTCTGTAATGTTTTGCCTCAACATATGTAATATGACGGGTCTGGTGGGTTTGTGGATGTGTGCATGCTTTGAACTTTAATCAGCTCAACTTCACCTTCATGCTGCTGTTGTAGAAGGAAATGAAGGCAGTGAGAAGGTCCAGATAGCGGCTGGTGAACACCAAGGCAAACAGAATCTGACTCTTCCCAGAGATTCCTGAAAAACAGCAACAACATGCATTTCAACACAATTCTGTCTCCTTCCCTCAAACTGAACCCCATTTCAAGCTTTCAGCTCGCTTTATATGCCATTGGCATCAATAATACCCAGTGTAGCATGCACAAGCAAACAGTTCTTGTACAACAAGATCACACATTAAAACAAACCCAGAGATCTGTCAGTGTGAAACCAACTATATTCTAATGAGATCCTGCTGCCACGTCAGAGGGCACAGCATGCAATCAGAACCAAAGAATGTTATCTACAGCCTGATAACCAACATAGAGCAAAACTCCGAAGTTAAACAGGTTTAACAACATTCATTTGGTTCAACTCGCTATTGCTTTTGATGCATATGCCATGCAACTCACTCTCTAGTTCACTGGAGCAATGCAACTCACATAACAACCGTGCATTCAAACATTAAAACACCAACACTTGCCTACTCCACTCAGATGAGGCGTAGTGCAAGAGTTCATAAGGCAAACGAGCGGATCAGCTGGCATATAATCAAATCACACAAACATACTTTCACCAAACAGTCCTAAATAGTGCACACTGCGCGTTACTCACCTGCACACGACCTGGTTTTCCAGATCTTCAGCAGGAGGATGATGATAGCTGCTAAATGGGAGAGATCCCCCGTCAGTCTGAATATGTTCATGCTTCTGTGGCTCTGGAGAATGGCTTGTAGAAGCGGCGCAGTAGAGACGGCTGCTGTGTTCCCGACTGATTGTGAAAGATGGCGAGAGCCGCGCGACGTGGCCACGGTGATGCCGGTGAACACCGCTGGACGAGAAATTAATTGTTTGCAAACACGGTGTTTTTCCTGTAGGGGGCGCGCGGAGGCCCCGGACACCGAGGCGACTCTTTTGGTCTTGGTTATATAGTCAAGTCAAGTCAAGTTCACCATTTCTAAGATGGAAGAATGCTGTTTTTGTTTACTAAACATATAAGTGATAAAATATAGACATTTACATGATCGCAAGCATTTGAATGCTAAATGCCAATCCGCGTAATAAAGTTATATAAAGTAAAAGCATGAAGCAGAAGACTCTGATTGGTCCGCTCGGAACAATGCAGAGAAAAGTAACAAGTGACACGTGACGACACGAGAGTTTTTACTAAAGCCCCGCCTACTTCGAGTTTCTGCCGTCTCGGTTTCTTTTCCTCCAGGTTTGTTTTTTCTGTTTCTGTAAAGATGTGTCCTAGAAAGTTTGAGGGTTCTTTGCTGTTATTGTGAATGCAACCACAAGAGTGATAGTTTCAGATGATAATACCGTGGTATTTTGTTATACACTATGGTAATCACCAATCTATGTTATTATATTTACAATTAGATTTATATTTTAAATAATACTAATGTAAAATGTACAGAGTACAATACCATGTCCAAAAACTATGGTAATACCATGGTACTTTGTGTCAATGCGAGCACAACAGTGATGGTTCCAATACCATGGGATTGTATTATACATTATGGTAATGGTCGTGAAAATTGTATTTGTGTAGCATAGTATTTACATGGTGTTCCACTGGGCTTCAAAGAATACCATGGTGCTACCACGGTGAATGTTTGAGCATACTGCATTAACAAGTAACAAAAAACATGGTTTAATTAGGGCTGCACAATTATCATTGAATCATTCAAATGATTTCAGTTATATGAAATAATTAAATAAAGTTAACTTGCATTATTCAGCTAGTTTAAGTAAGAAAACTGATTTTTTTTTTAAAGAAAAGTTAACTTCCTGACTGTGTTACATGTAAAAGAGCCCGACAGAGCACGTGACCGGTCATATCCGGTGTTACCACCAGGCGGCGCATGTCGGAGGCTCTTGGGATTTACAGGATATCTGCTCTAATGTGTGAAACATGATTTAAAATGTCCTCACTAGTCAGTTTCATGATCACATTTGGTCCTCCCTCTCTCTCTCTCTGTCTCTCACACACACACACACACACACACACTCTCTCTCTCACACACACACACACACACTCTCGCTCTCTCTCTCTCACACACACACACACACACTCTCGCTCTCTCTCTCTCACACACACACACACACACTCTCGCTCTCTCTCTCTCACACACACACACACACACTCTCGCTCTCTCTCTCTCACACACACACACACACACTCTCGCTCTCTCTCTCTCACACACACACACACACACTCTCGCTCTCTCTCTCTCACACACACACACACACACTCTCGCTCTCTCTCTCTCACACACACACACACACACTCTCGCTCTCTCTCTCTCACACACACACACACACACTCTCGCTCTCTCTCTCTCACACACACACACACACACTCTCGCTCTCTCTCTCTCACACACACACACACACACTCTCGCTCTCTCTCTCTCACACACACACACACACACTCTCGCTCTCTCTCTCTCACACACACACACACACACTCTCGCTCTCTCTCTCTCACACACACACACACACACTCTCGCTCTCTCTCTCTCACACACACACACACACACTCTCGCTCTCTCTCTCTCACACACACACACACACACTCTCGCTCTCTCTCTCTCACACACACACACACACACTCTCGCTCTCTCTCTCTCACACACACACACACACACTCTCGCTCTCTCTCTCTCACACACACACACACACACTCTCGCTCTCTCTCTCTCACACACACACACACACACTCTCGCTCTCTCTCTCTCACACACACACACACACACTCTCGCTCTCTCTCTCTCACACACACACACACACACTCTCGCTCTCTCTCTCTCACACACACACACACACACTCTCGCTCTCTCTCTCTCACACACACACACACACACTCTCGCTCTCTCTCTCTCACACACACACACACACACTCTCGCTCTCTCTCTCTCACACACACACACACACACTCTCGCTCTCTCTCTCTCACACACACACACACACACTCTCGCTCTCTCTCTCTCACACACACACACACACACTCTCGCTCTCTCTCTCTCACACACACACACACACACTCTCGCTCTCTCTCTCTCACACACACACACACACACTCTCGCTCTCTCTCTCTCACACACACACACACACACTCTCGCTCTCTCTCTCTCTCTCTCTCTCTCTCTCACACACACACACAAAGGTCTTCAGAGATTGTATGTAGGTTACTCTGTTCAGTCTGCAGATAACCAGAGTGCACACGCGGCTGAAGAGACAAGAACACTCCGTTCAGATCCAGATCATCATGCACAGACACACAGGCTACGTCTTAGTGAAAGAATGTTCAACAATTTGAAAAGGAAAAAGAAATAGATACTATACATTTGCTGACTGGAGATTATCTGAACAACAATTTCATTAGAGTTTAGCATAAAAACTAAAGGCTCCTCAGCTGTTCTGCTTGACTGACTAAAGATGCTCACAGACATTACAGAAGGAGAATTTGATATCAAAGAGGAAGAACCATGGTATGATCATCAAGATCTGGAACATGGTGAGTTATTCTTTATCTGACGGACTGTAAAAGTTCAGGCAATAATACTTTTTAAATGAAAATGTGGAAGAAGAACTCTAGAATGGCTTATTTTGTTAACAATACGGAGATTAAGAATGCACCTTCATTCAGTCTCCATTTAATCGTAGTCTTCATCGAATGTATTTTGCTGATGATGATTGAAGGAAGTGTGTTTAGTCCTGACAGGATGACATGACAGTCTGTTTGACAAGAGAGAGTGAAATCAGCTTTGTAATGAACTGATGCGATAATCAGTTCCTGAGTTGTGACCTTAGGTGAAGAAGAAGGAGAAGTAACTAAACACTCCTAGTGACAGAGATAACCTGATGTCCAAATGATTGCACCATCAACCAGATTTACAAATACTGATATGCATAAATCTAACAATTTCAGTTTTGGTTACTCATTAGATGCGTCCTTCTCTTCATGCAGATCTTCATTTGGCCGCCGAATTGGGTAAAAATTTATTGGAGCAGAACAGAGACTTAGAAGAGACACTCCAACAGATGTACATCAGCAACCAGGAACAGATACAGGAGATCGAGGTACTGCTATCAAGTGATCGATCGATCTATTTCTGACCAAACTCTCTGTTTTGAGTTAATGACCTTTTCACAGAAAAGCAGTCTTTTAATGACACAGTTCCTCTAGCTACATCTTCTGCATTATCAAGTGATTTTATGGTTGTATAAATCTTTGTCTTATCTTAAAAGGCAATAAAACTTATTTGTGTCCCTGCAGCACAAAAGCAGTGCACCCTCAGATTCCAGATTTTCAAATAGTTGTATCTCAGCCAAATATTGTCCGATCCTAACAAACCATACATCAATGGAAAGCTGATTTATTCAGCTTTGAGATATGTGGGATGTGTATACATCCCAATTTCAAAAAATGTACCCTTATGACTGGTTTTGTGCTCCATGGTCATATTTGATTTGCATTTTGCTAAGAATAACTGAGGAAAAGCCTTTAAATTGTCCTTAAGCTGATGCAGTTAAAGCTCAGGTATCTGAACCCGTTTGATTGTAGTTTAATGTTTCTTTCTCTTTGTTCAGTATCTTTCTAAACAGGTGGATTTGCTGAGGTCAGTGAACGATCAGCATGCTAAAGTCTACGAGCAGCTGGATTTAACCGCACAAGACCTGGAGCTGAAAAACCAACGACTGGTGCTGGAGAACAGAGCGGCTCAGCTGAAGATCGAAGGGTAAGACTTCAGAAATGATTGTAAATGAATGCGTCAAGCGAAGGATGGAATACTTTCAATTGCGTTTCTCCTGATCGCAGGCTCACAGAGACGGTGGAAGGGCTGCAGACTCAGGTGGAGGAGCTCCAGAGAGACATGCAGAAGAAGGAGACCTGTCAGTTACACGAGTAGGTTTTTGCAACACATTTTTGTGCATTTTAACCCGCCACTGTGTTTTGTGCTACAGTAGGTCGAGTCCGTGAAACGAGTGGCCTTTAAACGGTCACGGTCAAGTGGATTAGCAAAGAAACAAATTAGCTGCTTCTCATTCTTAGGTTTCAGGCTTAGCAGAACTTCCTTCCCACACATTTATATTCCTGCCTGACTCGGCGTAATCTGCTGGAGTTCACGCGGGCAGGGTTGTATGACGCAAGAAAAGGAAAATATGCTATATATTAAGTTGCATGTACATTTGCAGCGTTATTTCTCACAATGCTGACTTCTTGCAATTCCAACTTTATTTCTTATATTTGCAAAATTGATATCTCAGAAGTATGACTTTATTTCTCAAAGTGGTAACATTATACTGTAGCTTTATATCTAACAATTGTGACTTCATTGCTCACAATTGCAACTTTATTGCTCATACCTGCAACTTAATATAGAACAATTAAAACTATCTCATAATTGCGACTTTATATCTAACAATTGCGACTTTATTGTTTGCAACTGCAACTTTATATCTAGCAATTACGACTTCATTTTTTGTAATTGCCACTTTATATCTAACACTTTACTTTAGGTCCTATCCTTCAGTTTTTCTCATCGAATATCGTGTTTCATTCTGAAATACGCTAAAATAGGCTGCAAACTGCATTTCACGTCGACTTTAAAGTCTGGTTTGGTTGATCTCAGAAAAAGTAAATGTTTTACCAAATATTTTAGTCTATACAACTCCAGATTTCAGTCAAATGCAATCTTTTGAATGAATTTATACCATTATGATTCTCATATATTCGATCCTCAGTTATCTGACTAAGGGCTCTGATTTCTTCTCACCATGCTGCATGTATTTCAGGTGCTTTTCCCATAAGCACTCTGTTTCCACCAGCCGCTCGTCTCTGAAGCGTGAGGAACAGGACAAGCTCTGGGAGCTCGAGCGCTCGGTTGATTCCCTGCAGGCGCAGCTGAGCACAGAGCGCTCTCAGAGAGAGGCGGCCGAGCTGGAAGCTGATGCTCTGGCGCATGAACTCATCCAGCTGGAGCCCAGAGAAGCGCTGCTGGGAGTCTACAAGGAGCGCCTGGCCGAGACGGAGGCTGAAGTGCAGGAGCTCCGCCTGCTTTTGCGCTCGAGCAAAGACAACGTGGACATCCCATTGGATGATGAAGCGGGCGGGGCCGGACACAGGGGGCGGAGCCTGCGGTGCTGCAGCAGCGAGAGGCAGTTGCTAAGCAACGAGCAGCCTGAAGGGCAGCATCATGGGATCTCTCTGCTGAACGAGATGGATGCTCAATACGCCGCCCTGCAGGAGAAATACGACACGCTGCTGCGCCGCTGCCAGGATGGGAAGTTGCCCGAGAACCAAAAAACTGCTCAAACGCACACAAACACCCAGAACGATTCCCAGCAGCCCGAGTACAAGGCCCTGTTTCAGGAGATTTTCAGCTTTATCCAAAAGAGCAAAAAGGACCTGAAGGAGAACAGGATCAAGCCCAGTCAGGCTGAATGAGGCACTGATCTGCATCTATATCTGAACTGAGGGATTATACTGACAGAACTAGGATGGTGTGATACCACACATTACGGTCTGCTTTTATTGCCACTTTTATTGTCTGGTGAGCGTATATAAAGCACTTTTGTAAATTCTTCCAAATGTCACTGTGAAACAAAAAGCTGTGAACTTAAATGTACTGGAAATCTTTGTGTATTTACAGTATAGTGGGATGAATCAACAAAGACATTTCCAGGTTATATATTACCACATAATCAGTAGAAAAAAAATATATATATTAGTATAAATCAATACAATAAATAAAAATACAGTAAAGCCTTTTTAAAGCCAAACTATTTTAATGAACATTAACTAATGATCTGTGAAGAAGAACAATATAATAAAATTGGGTTGCTGTGATGCTGTAATGTTTACAGATGTTTTACTCAGTAAATCATTCTGCCCAGAAACAATTAAAGCAATTAAAATCACTGTAAAGTAAAGGCAAAACATTAGATGAACACAGACATGCACAGATGGTTTACTATTTAAGTATATCATTTATACATATATTAATGTATTATTACCCTCTAACTCTATAGCACTCTATTCTAATTCTATTCTTTAAAAAAAAACACTTGTCCCTTTTAGACTTGCACTCTATTCCTTTGCTGCTTTAAAAAAACAACTAACACTTGCTTTCTAATCTTTTTGTATTCTATCCGTTTTCTTTTCATTTATTATATGATTTAAAAAAACCTTGCTATGTGTACTGCGGCTTTAAGCTGAGACTCTCTTGATAGTTTTGATCGCTTCTGTTGTCCTCGCTTTGGATAAAAGCATCTGCTAAATGACTAAATGTAAATGTAAACGTAAATATCATATTTTGTCTGCATTACAGTAATGTGAAAGAGTGAAAATAATGAAATGCAGTTATCAGACTATTTTCTTGTGAATATTGAGATTTATATTTATGTATTTACAACAGCTTTGTAAAATGAAGTCTGGTATGCTTTAGTCATAACTGGTCCGTGCATTTGTTGCATCTGTTAAAGGAAACGCATTATCTTGAAGATGTCAAGCTTTTATTTCAGTCTTCACCTCGTTGTCAGGTCATGTTAGTATCACTCATTCATAACTCCACGACAGGGCAAGTAAGTGTCTTTTATCGTGTGAACTTTCAGCTGTTCATCTTTCAACTTTCTTCTGCATATAAATGGACTTTCGACCCAGATTGTGGTCGTCAGAGAACATGGTCTTCAGTCCCGGTGGAAAGTCTGCTTCTAATCAAAGCCCCTGATAAGATTTGAGTGACATCATGTATTTATCAGGCTGACAGCTTCAGACTTCAGACATTATATCGGAGATGACACTAAAATGGAACAATTAAAAAGGCATAATGTATTATAAGCAGCACATCTGCTTACTTAGACACTGGGTAGAGACTGAAATACACTTTGGAAGAATTGACCCATTTTGAGACCATTTCTAGCATATTGTGAAAAATATCAATTAAGTACTGTAATCAATAATCAGTGATTATATGTAAAGTATTAACCTCAAAAACAGAATTGATACCCCTTGTACTATTGTTTTTATTATTATTATTGTATTTCTTTAATACTATATGAAATATTTTCTTGAAAAATCAGTCATAAAAATAAAGTACCTGATAATTTGACGTAATTTTTGGGCATTTAACGGAGCTCAAGTGTTCCTCAGTTTGAGTGTCGGTTTTGTATTAACCTTGTAAATTCAGTGCAATATGTAAATATGCTATTTAGTATATACTGCTTAATTTCTTTATGATGTAAAATAAACTAAAAATAAAAAAAGTCAAGTCTTGCAATTTTAATTTTCGCTAAATGTCCTTGTTACAGTGAGTTATGCATAATTATATCCAACTATCCCTAAACCCAACCAAACCCCATATTAACTAAATAATTAGCATTATTTTGTATTTAATTGCATAACTGCAACAAGGGCTCCTTAATATAAAGCGTCACCTAATTTTCTTTATACAATGCAGGTTGTTTCAAAGCAGCTTCACATTAACAACATTTCAGCTGTAGAGAAGACAAAAGCATCATTACTCAGATCAATTCATATTTTGTTCTCATCCAATAACCAATATGTAAATATGCTATTTAGTATATACTGCTTAATTTCTTTATGTAAAATAAACTAAAAATAAAAAAAGTCAAGTCTTGCCATTTTAATTTTCGCTAAATGTCCTTGTTACAGTGAGTTATGCATAATTATATCCAACTATCCCTAAACCCAACCAAACCCCATATTAACTAAATAATTAGCATTATTTTGTATTTAATTGCATAACTGCAACAAGGGCATTACTCAGATCAATTCATATTTTGTTCTCATCCGATTGGTTAATTATTCATATTTCCCCATGAGCTGATTCGCTACAGCCGGTTCCAATAATATCGGTAAATTCTAATAATATCGTAATATCGGTAAACTCTGATAATATTGTGCATCACAGACTCAAAATTAGGGATGCACGATATTATAGGAACTAGCCGATAAAGGCTTAAAATGTAAACATCAGCCGGTTCCGACAATATCGGTAAATTCTAATAATATCGTAATATCAGTAAATTCCGGTAATTTCCATAAATTCCGATAATATCGTGCATCACAGACACAGACTATATTATCGGAAGCGGCCTATAAAGGCTTAAAAAGTAAACATCGGCCGGTTTGAAAAAAATTACGCTGATATGTGTTTGATTAAATAAAGCAGTAATTGATGTCATAAAATCACAATTATGTTTTGATGGAAGGTCAGATGCCAAACAAAAGGAAATATATCGGTCTCTGCAAATCGGATATCAGCAAAAATCCAACACTGTGCATCCCTCCTCAAAATCACAATAAATCAGGCTGCAGCTCCCAGAAATCACCTTGTCGAAGGTTTCTCCGCTCTCCCACAGGCCGAAGACCTTCTGCTCGTCTGCCGCTGCATTGCTCTGAGGAGGAAACTACACACACAAACATACAACGAGCTCAGAAACAGCCAATGCACCATCTAATGCTAGCATTAAGACAATTACTTTTGTACTATTGTATGTATTTGTTAGACATGTTGCTGCCCTTTCTGTGTGTCGTCATGTGGGTGCACATGAATGAATGTTATAAAACACAACAGTTACATAAGAACTGTTTACCAGCAACACACACACACACACACACACTCCAATTAGCCTTAAGAAGAAAAGACCAGACCACATCTTAAACTCAAACACATTACCTCAATGAGAAGGGCAGACATACAAGACAATTAAAGCCAGAAACTAACGGACATAAAACAGTTCACTTGTGCGCAGACGTAGGGTGACCACCTGGCAATAGATCTGTTGCAGAACAGTAGATGTGATTTTGAGGGAAAATGCGGGACACGTGTGAGACAGATACAATCACTTCTGTTATGCTATGAGGGCTGTATGATACAACGATAGTTTCTCTCAAATGAGACGGGAAGTTCTGGAGATGTTGTTCATGCATTTGTGTCCAAATTTAGTGAGGCATGCAGGATTCATATTTAAATAGTCTTTTTGCTGCCTAATATTTACAGATACTAGTCCATATCACGATTTGATTTACGTGGAATGACCTACTTTTGATTTATTCATCCAAACCAGGGCTGTCAAAAAAATAAATTAGAATTTCAAATATTCGTCGAATTTAAAATAAAAATCCACATTCGAATGCAAAAACTTTGCATTTGAATTTTAGGTGTGCGTTAAGGAGGTAGCCTTATCAGTGGCGCACGAGACGCGATGACGATGTAAGTGTCGTTGCATTTTAATGTTTTTGTTAGCCTGTCCAGTTGAAGCCACTAGATGCGGCGCTGCTGCGTTGTTCATTCAAAATATTGCAGAAAAAGAGAACATCAATGCGGAGAAGATCTTGTTTACGTCAAAACCGAAACCAAGCCGTTCACACAGAATGCATATTTCGCGCATTTTCTAGAGGGACATCTATCACCGCTGCACTCGTGTCTCGCACAAAAGAGCATGTTTAGAAAGCCATGTAAAATTGATGCAATTTTAACTTTAAAAAAAAAACATATATTGAGACTTTATGGTGGGTTTTTTACTCAACTTGTGTTTTTAAATGAAAAATGTACTGTGTGATTGGCCTCTGTATTAAACTATGAATACATACATGATGCTGTTTTGTTTATAGTTGTTTAAGCAACTTAATTATAATTGGTTTATAAACATTATTTTAAACATTATGCACTTTTTTCACAGATAGTCATGTTATCTTATGCTTTGAATAAACGTGCATTAGTAATATTTTGCTCGATGCGCCCTCTTGTGGCCTCAGAAGCTTTTCTTCACCCTAAATGGAAATTATGCATTTTAAATTCTAATATAATTTGAATTTTGATAATATTTAAGTACAAAATTCTAATTTAGTTTTTCAGCAAAGTTCCAAACTTTGACAAATTCCGTGACATTCCGTGTTATAGAGTAAATTCCGTTTTTATGAAGTCACAGGGCCCCACAGATGCATATGTTGAATCAGTTTAAAACAAAACAATGCGGTGCATTAAAATCGCCCAGCATCCTCATGATCTGACACAGTACTTACAGGCACCAGGATCTGCTTGCACTGGCTCTGGAGGATGGTGTCCTGGAGCATGCGGTCCGTCACGTGACCGTACACCGAGTGACCCGTGGGTAAACTGGCCAGATGCAGGTTAAACAGCCTCTTCACTTCACTCAGGCACAAAACATAGTGCTTCCGGAAGGTGCTCCGCACGAACTCCTGCAGCTCCGGGGTGAAGGCATGACCGTGTCCGTTATGAGGGTCCGAGAGCGGAGAGGTAGAGTTGGGGTAACCGTTGATCGAGCCGTTTGTGTCCATGGGCTCTTCAGAGTCACTCATGGGCTCCTGTTTGACCTGCACCGGGGTGCTAGATTCACCGGACGAGCCCGTGTTTGTAGACCCCTTCGGTCTCCGAGCGTCCAGCTCCCTCTGCATGAGGGTGTGGCTTTCTCTAGCGCTCTCCCTCGCCGCTTTCAGACGCTGATCTCCGCTGACGTGAGCAGGCGCTGCAGCAAACACAACACGACGTGAACACACAGAACGAACACTGTTCAAAAGTTTGGGAAAGAAACTAATATTCTCATCCTGCAGAGATGCATTAAATCAGTAAAGACATTTTTAATGTTACAAAAGTGCTGTTCTTTTGTACTTTCTATTCATCTGTGAATCTTGAAAAATAAAATGTATCAGTTTCCACAAAAACATTAAGTGTTTTCAACATTGATAATAATCAGAAATGTTTCTAATAATCAGCATATTATACTGATTTCTGAAGATCATGTGACACTGAAGACTGGAGGAATGATGCTGAAAATACAGCTGCGCATCACAGAAATACATTACAGTTTAACAGATATTCACATAGAAAATAGCTGTTTTAAACCGTAATATTTCACTTTTTTTTTTTTACAACATTTCTGATCAAATAAATGCAGCCTTGCTGAGCAGAAGAGACTTCTTCCAAAAACATTTTAAAATCTTACCGACCCCAAACTTCTGAACAGTAGTGTGTATAGTTACATATATATATAGTACATAAATAAGTCAAAACATACCCATCCGAGCATCCTTTTTAGCCACAAAGTCATCTTTGGAGAAGTTAAACACTTTTTCCAACCTGTAATATAGTGCTCATTTAGAAACACTATGAGATTCTCACTCCCTATTAAGAACTATGTACGATATCTTCAATTATTCAGCTAAAGCTGAAGTATTAGTTCACCAAAAAAAAAGAAAATTTCCCCATATACACTCAGCCTCATGTTATTCTAATCCTGCATAGAGTGCAGCAGTGCTTATCAGGTTAACAAAGTGCTTTTGTGTTTCATAGAATAAAGAAAACATGGATTTGGAACGGTGTGGAATGAATAGATGATGATAAAATGTGAATTTTTTGGGTGAAACATCTCTTTAAAGGCAACAAACTCTTAAGGTTTTTAGCAGATTCTGAAAGGTCATGTCATACTTAGACTGAATGCCCAGCCAAAGCATCTGCTGCCTTTGAGCCACATCAGGATGCTTTCTGATGAAATCATGATCTGTGGGCAGCAGGAACTCCCAGCCTCGGTTTAATCGAGGGACCGACATCTGCTCCAGGAAGTCCTTCACGTCCTCTGGAGGAAGCTGTAGTCACATGACAGAGAAAAACATCTGAGGACGACAGCAGCACCAGCAGCGGAATTATAATATACTGCTTAACATGCATGATTAATGCACACACACACACACACACACACACACACAAACTCTGAAGCTAAAGCTGGACACAATTACACTAAAAGAGCTTTGACTTAAACTATCAATCAGAGACAGAAGACATGGATCATTTAGAGACCTAAGAAATTGATCAAATATGATACAGTCGCTTTATAGGGTTAAAGTCTACATATGGCTACATAAAGTTTCAAGACTATAAAGATAAACACATCCCATCTTGTCCTTACAGCGCCACCTTCTGTTACACTCAAGTACACACACACAAACCTTAATGATGGCAGCGACCTCTTTTCTCATCAGGGTTCTTTCTAAAGTGAATCTCCACATCTGAAAGGGCAACAAGGATCAAATGCATTTACCAAATCAGCAAACATTAATAGAAGACTATAAAGATAAACACATCCCATCTTGTCCTTACAGCGCCACCTTCTGTTACACTCAAGTACACACACACACAAACCTTAATGATGGCAGCGACCTCTTTTCTCATCAGGGTTCTTTCTAAAGTGAATCTCCACATCTGAAAGGGCAACAAGGATCAAATGCATTTACCAAATCAGCAAACATTAATAGTAATAAATGTGACCCTGCAGCTCAAAAGCAGTGTTGAGTCGCTGGGGGATATTTGTAGCAATAGCCAACAATACATTGTATGGGTCAAAATTATACATTTCTCTTTTATGCCAAAAATCATTAGGATATTAAGTAAAGATCATGTTCCATGAAGATATTTTGTAAATCTTCTACCGTAAATAAATCAAAGCTTAATTTTTGATTATTAATATGCATTGCTAAGAACTTCATTTGGACAACTTTAAAGATGATTTTCTCAATATTTAGATTTTTTTGCACCCTCAGATTCCAGATTTTCAAATAGTTGTATCTCAGCCAAATATTGTCCGATCCTAACAAACCATACATCAATGGAAAGATGATTTATTCAGCTTTCAGCTGATGCAGAAATCTCAATTTCGAACAAATTGACCCTTATGACTGGTTTTGTGCTCCAGGGTCACAAATAGCTAATGACAGCAATATCTGTAATTGTATGATACAATCATGTGGCGAAAATCAAAATAAAGGAGAAATATAAATGAAGCTCACCACAAAGTCTCGACCACGACAGAGCACTTCGGCAGGAACGCCGCTGTGTGAGCTACAGGTGTTTTTGGGACACAGCACATCACTGCCAAAGACGCAAACCACAGAACTTCAGCATCTACTCGAACATCACACATCGACTTAATGTAGGAAGGAAACAAACAGCGCACCTCTTCACGACCCAGTTTCCCTGGACGAGCAGCGCCACCTGCTGGATGCAGCGCAGTACTGCGGTGGAGTCCGTTCCCGAGGCCAGCAGCCCCATCAGATTGGCAAACGGCATCACCTTGACTACGAGCAAAGGAAAACATTTATACACAGGGTTTCTGCAGGCAAAACAATACCTCGCTGCATTCTCTGAATGTAAATGTCTAGCGGGAACACAATGAATTTACCTTCTGATCACACCACAAAAAAAAAAAGAGATGTTCTTCCTCTGTTTTGTTTTCCAGTGCTAAATTCTCTGAATGTAAATGTCTAGCGGGAACACAATGAATTTACCTTCTGATCACACCACAAAAAAAAGAGATGTTCTTCCTCTGTTTTGTTTTCCAGTGCTAAAAAGTTTCAGCTCAAAATACTCCACAGATCATTTATTATATCATTTTGAAAATGCCTGTTTTGAGTGGAAGCAGAAACACGCTGTTTTCGTGCCTGTATCTTTAAATGCAAATGAGCTCATGCTCCCCGCCCCCTTTTCCAGAGTAAGGCGGAGCCTAGTACCTCAAATACAAAAAAACATCTGTTTAGTTTTTATCATCATGTCTATCGTGCTGAAATCATGCGTTTTAAAGCCATATCGGTTTAAACTAGTGTTTTCTGAGCGCACAGAAGCGGCGGTCACACAGCACTTCAGTACTAAAGTAAGTTCTCTTTCATGTCTTATTGTGCTTAAACTGTCAAATACACAAACGTGTATGTTTAAAACACACATAGGTTACACAAACACAGTGGGTTATGTCTGTGAAGGTAAACAGCTGGGAAAGAAATCGCATGTTTATAGTAGATCTGTATGTTAAGTAACAGCAGCACCAAAACATGCAGATTAAGGGGCGGAGATATTATAATAAGATCCCCTTCTTACGTCACTAGGGGAACGAAATCTGAGCGGCTCGTTTTTTGACATGCTTGAAAAAAAAAAAAAAGTTACTGGGTTGTCCTTTTTCACGTCGTCTGGGCTTGTAGATGCACCAGGGACCCAATTATAGCACTTAAATGCAGAAAAAGTCAGATTTTCATGATATGTCCCCTTTAAGATGCATTCACTTGAGATATAAAGTCTTGTTTTCTAAGAAGCTAATCAGAAATTAAGAACAAATATCGGCCAACGGGCTTTAGAAGAATCAACGTAATTCAAACTCATTTTGTTCAGTTTTCTCAAGACATTTTACATTTACATCTTGATTTAATGTTTTGACGTTCAGATATTTGCACTGGAAAACAAAAACACGGAGGAAGATATTCATGTTTTGCAGTGCATTCAACATTTAATGAATTCTGATTTAAGGCCTTGATTTGTGGAAGAGTGAATTAAGACTTTAAGACCTGCAGAGATGAACAGAGACGTAACCCAAGCTCACCGTTCTTCATCAGCGTCCTGACTTGCTCACCCAGAGGCAGCGTGCGGAGCTGGGCCATTGAGAGCACGTTACTGGGACCCATGGGCTTGATGCTAGAGGACGAGACGGCATAAGATGGGGAACATGGGGAAAATACAGCCACCTGTTTGTTCTTCTACTTACACTTTCTCTTCAGCCAGTGGAGGCATAAGCATGGCCAGATATTCACTGAGGAGAGAACAAACACATCAGGTGAACACACAGGTATGTGACAGACGGATGCTCCAGTGCTCGAGGGTAAAAGCAGACACTAACCACGGTGTTTTCACCAGTTCTGTGTTCTCTGTGGCATCCATGGCCTGACAGTAAAGATACTGGCGCTCGTGCTCAGAACGTCCGTCCTAAAGATAGAATCACAATTAATGAGAATGCATAAGGAATATAATATATACTGAATGATTTCCCAACTTTTTTGTGAGCTAAAACATATTAGATGGGATTTTAAATTTAATATTGCAATAATTTAACACATTTGCAGTTCCACATTTAATTCGATGCGTTTGCAGTTCTTTGATGTCGGTTAACGTTCGCATGACATGCAAGTAAACAATTTATTTTATTTGAATGTCTTAATTCTATAGTTCTGCGATTTGAACTGTGATGAGATAAAATTTCACTTTCGTGTTCCAAATGTTTTTTTTTTTAAATCCGGTCATAATTATTTTTACTGTTATTATTATTATTATTATTATTAGAATTTGAGTTGCAAAGGGGTAGAACATTTCTGGAAACTTTCCAAAAATCCCTGGAATATTCCAAAAAATCCTGGAATGTTTCCGAAATTTACTGGAAATTTTCCACCTTTTTGCAACCCTAATTATAATCATATAATAATAACTATTATTATTAGGTTTAACTGTAATTTAAGACAGAAATACACTGGAAATTAACACAGAAATACATTAACCATTGACAAATTAACACTATAATTAAATTAAATAGATTTGATATGATCAAATATTGAAAACCAAACATTACTTGAAGTCCCAGAGATTTTATGCTAATATTTCAATAATGAGATAAACATTTCACTTCCTTGTTCCAAACATTCACAGTTTAAAAAAATAAATAAATACAGAAATACATTACTGTTATAAATTACAATTGTACTGTAAAATAAAGTATTTCATAATATAATACAATTTTTACTTTGCACTAGGGCTGTGCGATATGGCCAAAAGAAATTATCACGATAAATGTCAAATCTTGATTTCTTTTAAGAGTAAAGCCAGATTTTTTGCTCCAAAGTGAAAGTTGTAGAAACCAGACCGTTAATTTTCCTTAACAAAATATATATCTAAACAGAAAAATTAATTTCTAAATTTCAGCATGTTCTAATGAGCGATATTGTTTCAAATCAAGAAACAGGCTTGGGTTGCCTGATAATATTAATAATAATAATACCACTTTTCGTCTCTTAGAAATGCACATTTGATAGCAGCTCGAGTTAGGATGCAGAGGTACATTTTTGTTCATAATCAAAATCAGTAACATCTGTAAAAAAAATTGTAGCAACCTCAGTTTTATATGGTTACATTTATTCTGACCACGTATTTATTTATTTTTTTAAATTAAGCATTGGTCTCCCATAGCAGCATAGATTTAAATCATGATAAACACAGTTAAAACCACACATATAGCACCTCAATACCATGGTAAAAATACAACTATATGGTTATACAGCCCTACTTTGCACTACAAGTTATAATACTAAAATCAACGTCTTGCATTCTTCACTTTTAAAGTCTTTGTAAGTGTAACAAATGATGCAAATGTCATGTGTTTGTTTGATCTGATTTACAGTGTCAGTGAAGCGTGCTGCGGCGGGTCACATGATCACACGCACCTTTATACCGTGGTAATGCAGGTGAACCCAGGGCTCTTCAGCCTGTTTCTTCTGCAGGAACTCATAGGACTGGATGCGGCGCTGACGGGCCTGTTCAGACTCGGGCCGGGAAAACCTCACCTGGTTAAAGCACAAGTCAACAATAAGAGCGATGAGCAGGACCAGGCATTTTATTCTCTACTTGCCAAAAACAAAGAAAACAACTGCATGAAGTCTTACAGTGATCTGTTTAACATCTTCTTCTGCTTCGTCCTGAGAAGAGTCTCCAGCTGCAAACCCACGCACTCGTTAGTTGTTGACAACAATTATGACGAAGCACTCGGCAATGACATTTTATCAAAGATGAAACATCTATATATATATGTATCTGACCTTGACATACAAAAATGCATTTAAATTTCTTTTGAAAATAACAATGTGTATGCTCAAATATGTACGTACTTTTTAATTTCTCAGTCATTTTTAGTTATTAAATTAAAACCTTTCTGGAAAATTGTGTAAAATTTTTTCAAAATCATATACTTTTCATTTTACACGTATGCAATAACGTGTATACGTCTAATATCTCTATATGTTGATTTTGTTTGAATAGATTTTATTACCATGTTATTCTTCTGTATACTTGTTTATTTTTTACTGTATGTGCAGAGAGTTCAAAAAAAGCATTTCAATGCACACTGTACTATGCACAATTGTGAGAGCGACAAATAAAATCTGTATTTGAATTTAAAAAACAAAATGAGTATGACGTTTTCTAAGAACTCGGCATAAGTTCATCATAGACACTCTTATTACTATTTGTGATAATTTGATTTTAAAAAGAAAAATAAGTGCAATCTTCATTTACCCTGTAAGAGCAAATTTAGAAGAAAAAAACCCACACAAGTGACCCCAAAACACCCCGTACCTTCGTTGGCTGCCTCTCGTTCTCTATGTTTAGTATCAGCTTTATCCAGGTAGCTGAAGCTGGGTCTCATCTGGAGGACTCCCTGCAGTGGCGTGAGATGAAGCTCTCCTGCCACCAAAACAGCACAGCACAGCACATTAGGGCGTTATGGGCAAAAATTCATATCTCTGTATTTTTTGGCCGATTTGCGATATTCAGTATATATCTCGGTATTTTCGTTTTTGCATTTGGATTTTAAAAATCTGTATTTAATATATATATATTTCACTTCCCACCCAATGTTTCCAGCAAAACAATACACATTAAAGGCTATGAAAACAAATAAAGTGAATGTAACTATGTAAGCGTTTATATCATGTGCATCACATTTCATTCTAACATTGTAACATCGCAATCTAAAAACTAAAATAAGGCTTTTAAATCGGAAGTTAAATTCACTAAACTAAAAATGAAAATAAATGTGAACAAAAGCACAGAGTTGTGTTATTACAGTCACTTTACAGTCAGTGCTATCATAAAAATAGACTTACTTGTAAGTTTAAAACTCTACACGTCACATTTATTGTCCAACTACATATATTTCAGCAAAATGTATATTTTAGTCAGAATTATTGCGCTCCTATTTAATCGAGCTCTGTCTGTTTCACTGAAGTCTGTGAAGTTTAGCAGAGAATCCCAGAAGGCTCGTGCACTCCTGACAGAAAAATGGAAATATTTCCATGGCTTTCTAACATTTACAGACGGAGAATATACCTGTGAAATGTAAGTTCTGCATTCAGGAAGACGGCACATCTCAGACACATTAAACAGCGCGAGAAGCCTTTCTGTCAGAGCATATGACTAATAAACTAATATGCGAAACGAAGCTATAAACTAAATCTTACCAGTGGCCTTAATGTGAAGCTTGTCATATGTTTAGAACAAACTGGATCATGCACTGTCTCCGCAGCAGCTCAGTCTGTGTCCCGATGCGCTCGTATCAAACTACTGTAAACGGTATCGCCTCATGTCGAATCGCTTATAAAGAAAACATCCATATATCGTACAAACTCGATATACCGCCCAGCCAAACACATGCTAATTGAGATCCTGCGAAAGCCAACCTTTGTGAAACACAGCCGCAGCGAAGCGGGACGTGTTCGTGGTCGCCTGGATCGAGGAGAACGTTTGCTTGTCCATCATTTTCCTTTAAGCAGAAGGAAAGGATTAAAACTACGAACAGCAAGGTCCGGCTGTAAGCAGCAGAAAGACTGATGTCCCTCACATCGAGTAGACGCTGGGGTCCTCCGAAGACGTGCCGTCCACATTGAGCGCGATCTGCTCGCCTTTACTGCGGCAGTAGTTCGGACTCATGGTGTCCATGGCCACCTCGAGCTCAACCTGGAAGTAGACAGGAACGAAACGTGACCTCTGCGCGGTCAGATAGGAGAGACGTCAGAAACGAGCAGTGAAAGCCTGCTTACTTTCTGCTGCTTGGGTTTAATTCTGGCTGCCAAATGCGCCGCATTATCATAGCTCATCGAAGCAGGACGCACTGGGTACTGGAGAAGAAGAGGTTAAAAACGGGAACAACAGGGACTAAAGTTATGCAACTAGTGACAGACAGGCTGATATTTAAAGATTAAGGCTGCATTAAATTGATCAACATGCCAGTAAAGACATTTATGATGTTTCAAAAGATTCAAATAAATGCTGTTCATCTGTGAATCCTGAAAAATAAAATGCATCACAGAAATATCGTGCAGCACAACTGTGTTCAACATTGATAATAATCAGAAATGTTTCT
>NW_015506011.1:394812-396178 GCF_001515645.1 Sinocyclocheilus grahami
CTCTCTCACTCTCTCACACACACACTCACTCACTCACTCTCTCACACACTCTCTCACTCACTCACACACACACACACACACACACACACACACACACATGTTCTATATGGGCTTCCATAACATATATGTGCGTGCATAATTTCCACAAACTTGTTTATGTAGTCTACTCATTTGTAACTGTCAATCAATCACTAATTGTCCTGATAATTACCAGGCGACTCATGTTTAGTGACTGATGCAACACGATCACGACAGTCACACACACACACACACACACACACACACACACACATGTTCTATATGGGCTTCCATAACATATATGTGCGTGCATAATTTCCACAAACTTGTTTATGTAGTCTACTCATTTGTAACTGTCAATCAATCACTAATTGTCCTGATAATTACCAGGCGACTCATGTTTAGTGACTGATGCAACACGATCACGACAGCTAGCAACTTTATAACTCACACGATCACAATGAAACACTAGTGAAAGTAAAGATGTTGCGCTGAAGCCCAGATGAAGGGACTCTGCTGGAGTCCGCACACGGAACAGCATGCTAAGATGAGTTAATGTTAGCAGCTTGCAAATTCATCTCATTAGCGATGCGTATGCGAGTATAGACATGCTTTTATGCGTATGAAACTTTTGGTGCAACATTGCAACAAACTCACCGAGGCCTCGCCGGTCCACTAGACCACCTGAAGCTGCAGCGGAGATCTGATCTGACGCTCGCGCTCCAAGCTCCGCGCTGTTGCCGTGATGTTCTCCCGCTGCTCGGTGTGAGGATCTCGGAGTCTGTCTGTGAGAGTCTGCATGAGATGATGCTGATCGCAGCGCTGCAGTCGCTCAAACACGTGGGGAGGAGCTGAGTGCGCTCGCCATATCCCAGCATGCACTGCGGCCGCGACGCGCCGGCTGCGTCACAAATCCAGCGCTGTGACGCCTGGGGGCGCGTCCCAAATCGCGTACTTATGCACTATTCTATGAGTGCATTGTGTATAGGTGCAGTGTATAAGTAGATAGTGCTTAAGTGCGTAGTGTATAAGAGCATAGTGTATAGTGCGTCATTTGGGATGCAGCTCTAGAGAGGAAGATACTGTCTCTGTGTGAAGATACTGTCTACTATGATGCTTTGTAGTATTAATAGTGCGAGTTGTGCATTCACACTGAAAATTGCACTCAAATAACCGAAAAAATCAAGTGTGGAATGTTGGACACTAAATCCACTCAACTGTCGCAGCTTTAATTACGTAGCTAAGGGGGAGGTTATGAATGACAAAATAAACTTATGTAATTCATACACTACGTGGTTGAGTACATAGTGTATAAGTGCATTGTGTATAAGAGCATAGTGTATAAGAG
>NW_015506011.1:403198-405002 GCF_001515645.1 Sinocyclocheilus grahami
AAGCCGTGGTTTACAGTGATTTTATAACAGCTAAGGGGGTTTTAGTCACTCCGCTTCGTGCCTAACAACGCCCCTCAGCTCACGCAGCGATCCGCATCCCTCAAAGATGCCATCCCATGGCAGTGAAGCCTGACTGAAGTGAAAGGTGCTTGGAGACTCTTCAGCTGTTCTGAAAGCTAACCGGAGGAAACTCCTCTTCGTCATCCAGACAGACAGGTCCATCCACAAACTCATGCTGATTCATGCACAAACTCATTCAGTCTGATGCATGAATCCAATGCAAGTTTATCGAGAGCTCTGACCATCAGCGCTGCAAACTTCAAAAGCTAAAGCTTGAATCAAAGCCATGAATGTACTTCAATGTGAATTTGATTTTGAGTGACAATCGAAAAGCCTCATTTATACAGTCGAGAGGTTTTGTTTCATAGAATCATCGACTAGTTTCCTGAAATTACTGGATACACACAAAAGTTTTTTGTGGTGGCAACAATATGCTAATAGTTTTGCAGAAATTAAATATTTTATAGTGTATTGTGTCAAACTGGACAAAAACTAAATGATTGATATACTTTTTTGTTTATTGTGAATCAAACTGGACAAAAGTAACTGTAAATCAATTATATATTTGATAGTTTATTGTACATTAAATTGAACAAAAAACTGTAAATTAATTATATATTTTATGGTTTTTGCAAAACAAATCAGACAAAAACCTGTAAATGAATGATATATTTTATGGTTTATTGTGCAACAAATTCGACAAAAAAACTATAAATCCATTATATATTTAATAGTTTATTGCGAATGAAATCAGACAAAAAAACTATAAATAATTTATATATTTTATATATTTTATGGTTTATTGTGCATCAAATTGGACAAAAACTATAAATCAATTATATATTTAATAGTTTATTGCAAATTAAATCAGACAAAAAAAACCTATAAATCAATTATATATTTTATATATTTTATGGTTTATTGTGCATCAAATTGGACAAAAACTGTAAATCCATTATATATTTAATAGTTTAATGCGAATGAAATCAGACAAAAAAATAGGTCTGAAAAACAAGAAAAAGTCCCATTCATTTTCTCCATGCGGGAATTGATTTTTATCAATAATTTATAAACCTTTAAAGTTAAGTTTTTGTTTTTTTACAAAAAATATAATTTTTTAAACAGCGGATTTATTGGTGAAAAACTACATTACCCATGTGCCTGCAAAATCTCCACCAATCACAGCCTAGAAACAGGCAAGAACGGCCCACTCCCATCAACCTCTCTGAAATAAATAAACAAACGTAAAATATTTTTCTAAATACATAATCATAATCTTCAAGTCAATAAATCTATATTTATTCATTGTCACTTGCAACGCTTCATGGAAGTATGCGGTTCTTTTCCCTGATTGGTGGAAATTTTTCACAGACTCATGGGTAATGTAGTTTTTGATCAGAAATTCCGATGTTAAACATGATTAAAGTTAAAATAATATTCAACAGAGGCATATACAATCGATTAACAACTTTATAGTTCTTTCCTTCATAAAAGCCATCAAGTTTTATCCAGTTTTGTCTGACTTTTTGCTCAGACCAATGCAAAAATCGTCACCCAAAGTCACCCAACCTAGATTTTTTGTTTGGCCATCATTTTTAATATTAATATTTTAATGTTTATGCAAACAAAAAGTGCATAGCGCTGCTAATTTAATTTGTTGTTTGTTGGTTTTTGACATAAAACTATAATAATATTGAGAATATTGTTCATCGTGTGATTCAGTTGCAAATTGAAGAAAAAAAAA
>NW_015506011.1:405308-405753 GCF_001515645.1 Sinocyclocheilus grahami
GATTTATATTAACATTACAGAATAGAACGTGATCAATAGGAAATGTAACGTTCAATTTAAATAAATGTAATTGCACAAACTATGCAGGCTACAATTTCAATGTGTTTATTGTGAAATAACGCAAACATATGTTTTTTACATGCTTTTGATGTTTCTCATATGCAACAGAAATGGCAGCGCTTTGCAAAAGTAAAATGCACCATCAGTGCGTGCGCTCGCAAACATGAAAAAACGATCGCAAAATGCAACCATTTGGTCGCAGGCCCCTGTCATTTATTAAATTGCGATGTTACATGAGTCAAAAACAATGAAAATAATAACCTTTTTTCCTTAAATGATGTTAATAATAACAATTTCCTGAAAATATGATGTTCTTTGTGTTGTTCTCATTTTGATAATCCATTGCATATTAAACAGACTATTACCCAACACTCAGTTTTGGTCC
>NW_015506011.1:409435-410117 GCF_001515645.1 Sinocyclocheilus grahami
TGTGTGTGTGTGTGTGTGTGTGTGTGTGAGTCACAGAGAGTGGGTGACTCAGCTGTATTCTCAGGTCTTTTACCTGCACAGCTCCTTTTCAAGTGTGTGTTTGCTGAGTTTGGGCAACAAAATGTGAATTCCTTCAGAATACAGTATCATACTGTAACTATTTCTCTGCATTGCAGCGTTTCGGTACAGTATCACACACACAAGCTTACATACACACCGTCCTATTAAGACTCTAATAATATGGTGACTCTCACAAGAGAGTTCTGGGATTTCCTGACTGTATTACGACTGCAGGCGCTTTACACGGCGTATAACAAGGCGAGACAGACCAATGAATGTGGCACGAATGACACACGATAGACGCTTGAGATGATTCCGGGTGAACAGGGTTAGAGCAAAAGTAGACGACGTCGTCAACACTTCTGTTTTCCACTCTTTCGCTGTATATGTGGAAGCAGGCATGTGTTGAATGATGGAAGACACGAAAGATGCATGAGCGTGAGTGTCGCTCATCAGGTTTTGTTAATATTTTGAATTAGTTTGAATTTATATTTTACATTTTAGTAATTTTGTTGTCTCTTTTTGTCATTTTTATTAGTGGTTTTTTTATGTTTATGTTGTTTTTATGATTTTTTATGCTTTGTTTAGTTGAGAAATGTTGCCTAGGCTGCTCGCTTTTTTT
>NW_015506011.1:410394-411371 GCF_001515645.1 Sinocyclocheilus grahami
ACTAAATGATGTCTGGCTTGCTTTTAACAGACAGAGAGTATCATGGGAGTATTTTCACAGAATTTGCGTGAACAACTTCAACATGAGCTAAAATCTGCATGGGAAATGTTTCACCCTCATGCGCATATTTCTGGAATTCATAGATGAAATTTTGCTGAGCAATGCTAAATGTGACCGTACATTCAGGTTTAGAGAACTGAACAAAACCCTGAAAGCTTAAAATTAAGTTTGACTATTTGCTATTCATTTTCTAAGTGGGCAGATGATCAAACAGAATAAAGAAATAAAGCCCGTAATATCATGGAGACTCAGGTGTAGGAGTAAGTAACCTAGCAAATGCCTAAATCACCCTAAAAAACGACTTAGCAACTCCCTAGCAACCACCCAAAACACCCTAGCAACTACACGGCAATGCCCTGACAACCATCCAAAATGCATCCCTCAGATTTCTTCAGAAAATCTTAAAATCTTGTAAAATCTATTTTTTTATTATTATTAATATGTATTATTATAATTAATATTAATATAAAATTTTGTCCCGATCTCTATATAAATCTGGATATATAAGTATGCATATATATATATATAGAGAGAGAGAGAGAGAGAGATATTTCCTCATATATACAGTACACTCAGATAAAGTGATATATACTACAGTATATTGCGAATCTCAACTGCTTGATGTTTATAACGTTACAAAATGTGACTATATTATCGTCCAGCTCTAATCTGCTAAATGCTACTGTAAGGCATGAAAATATCAAGATATTATACATTTTAACATCATGACTTTCTGTAAAGCTACTTTGAAACAATGTGCACAAATCACTTTGACTTGACTGTTAATATGTCATCATGAATCATTTATAATCCGTTGCATCATTTCAGATTGATTTAGACTCTATCTCTGTCTTGCTCTCACACAGCACAGACACTTGTTGCCTATATTCACACACACACACACACACACACACACA
>NW_015506011.1:412710-413343 GCF_001515645.1 Sinocyclocheilus grahami
ACACACACACACACACACACGACTGACACATTACACACACACACAAAGACACACACACATAAACACAGACGACCGACACATCACACACATGTAAATCATCCACTCGCCGTTTACACTAGTATTCACAACTTTGCACTTGCGATCTGATCACACAACTGCAAACAGGGCACAATTTTTTTTAAAATGTATTGTAAAGTATTGTGATCTGAGCAATCAAACCACATTTGAAGGTAGTCAGGCCAGTTTCAATCATTTCCAGTCTGATTGTGTTTGTCGATCCAGTTGACCGGTTCACAAAAGTGTTATGTATGACACATTCTCAAACCTGATTTAAACACCAAGAATGATAACTATAACGGTAGCACTTTATTTTACAGTCCTGTTCCACATGTAAATACTGTGTGCTTATTATAGTGATTACAATAACTGGGTAATAACAAAGTACTAATCCTGAACCTTCCCCTAAACCTAACCTTAACCAATGCAGTTACCTTATATCACCCAGTACTTTCTTAGGTATGTACATTGTAAGTACACATAAGTACACGTACTGTAAAATAAAGTGCAGCCACTATAACAATAAATGGGAAATGTTGGCATGCCAACTAGCTGAAATAAAATAAGTTAAAATTT
>NW_015506011.1:413550-415152 GCF_001515645.1 Sinocyclocheilus grahami
GGTAACCTAAAAATGGTAACATCTAAATTATTATTAATTATTATTATATAATTATTAATTAAATCAACCTAAATACATACATTTATACCACCAAAACTACTTAATGTGTGTTGTTGAATCATGTAGAAATAGCTCTTTAAAGTAACAACTTCCGGTTACCACTTTTATAGTGTATATAGTGTATAAAGTTGTTGTATTTGCACTTTTATGGTGCTTTTGTGTTCGTTCAGGCTTCAGTGTAACTGCATCGAAAAGAGCAGCAGCACATTTTTCAAAATGTCTCATTTTGAGTTTCACGGACGAAAGAATGTAATACGGGTTTGGAATGACGTAAGAGTGAGTAAACAATGACAGTGAATAATAATTAGATCCCTGTTTCTTTAAGACCAAGTGTAAACAAATCTGTGCCATTGTGCTCACGAATGTGTTTAACGAGCTGTGAAACAGTCTGGTAACTTTATGAGTATATGAGTAAGCAGTCACATTGGCAGCTGGTTTTAAGGTGTGTAGTCTGGTCGCTGACGGAGCCACACCTTGATCAGCAGATAACCGGTCAAGAATACAAACTAAAAGTGGGTGAAAGGCAAAACAAAGTCCGTTTCATTCGATCACAAGCCTCTCTATCTTCTTTCTTCCTTTCTGCTGCTCTCTCCAATCGCCCCTCTTTCTCGTTCTAACAATGACCTCACTGTTTTTGGTTTATTTTCGCACACTGAGTGTTAGACACACACTCGTATGACACGGTTTCTCATGGATTGCGTCACTTGAAGAAGTCAAAAACCTGACTTTCTGTTTCTGCCAGTTTTGCCACAGTCGACACTCCCCTATGCCAGCCTCAGGCTGCTCGACTCAAGGAGTTCCCAGCGTTTAGCAACACTCGCACCTGAAGTGTCTCAAACTCACAGTTTCTCTGAGATCGTGACACATGTGTGAGCTGTTTGTGCATGTGTTCAGAGAGAGTGTGTATGTGTGAGCTGTAGGTGACATTACAGACCTTCCTGTCGCCCTCGTATTATATTGAACATTTCATCTGAGACCTACAGGTTTAATTGTTATAACCTCTGTGGTGTGTATGTAGTTTTTAAACCACTTAGACCTCAGCTTTAACCGTGAAGGGAATAGAAACACACAGACATAACCAGTTGTTAAAGAGGTTTTGCTGCAGTTCTCGGTTAGTGTTCAGTATTTTGGCCTCCACAAGAGGTCTGTCTATAGATGCATGTAAAAATAAATGGTATAGCTATGACTTTATTGTCTGTGTGCCAATTTTCATATTATCTGAAATAGTAAGCAAGAATAGAATTAGTGCAAAATGCCTGAGGGTGCACATACAGTATATGCATATGAGTTAAAAAAAAAAATGTTTCATATGAATTTAAAAATAAAATTTCTATCATCATTTATTCACTGTTTCAAATGCATTTGACTTCTTCTATAGAGCACAAAAAGACATGTTTAATATATCCCAGGCTCATTGGAAAAAAGTGTTACTTTCTACCAAAAACGTACCCAGCTGAAATGAACACTAGTGGCAGTAAAACACCAACAACCTTTATTCCTTTTCACACAGATTATGATTACAGGGCAGATTGTTGATTAACA
>NW_015506011.1:416056-416840 GCF_001515645.1 Sinocyclocheilus grahami
GCAGGTTTTTTTTCCAGGGCCGGATGTGCTGCAGGAACGCAGCTCTTTCTGATCTCCTGAATACCATCCAAATCTGCAGTAATCTCAAGAGCTACAGAGATTGATTGGATCTTTGCCTATTTAAAAGATTGAGGATGCAAACCATTAGGGCTCGACATGAGCTTGGGAATGTAAAGAGAGCTGATGTTTGTGATAATCTGAACAGAGACGTGATGGACTGAGCCATCAAACCGTTGAATAATGAAGAGGTGCACAAGTAAATGGAGCATTAAATTAAAACTGCCTATTTAACAGGTCTGAATAATTAGTGGTGCTTGCTTATGCTCACATCAGACGTTTCACTTGGTCGATGATGAAACAGGCAAAAAAATCCCATACAACTACATATTAAATCACATTAACTTACAACTTTACAGTATCAAGGCAGCAAGATTTGCATAGGAAAGCAACACTCACATTTTCTACAGAACATGCAATCTTTTAGAAATTAATACAATTAGTTAAATAATAATAATAATATACAATAAGGTCTGATTTGTTTAAATTGAACTAACACTTTTTATTGTTACTTAAAAGTTACATACATTTTTATTATGTTGCTTAAGTATCATACTCAGTGCACTAATTAATGTTAACAGATACAACTTTTCATCTTAAAATGTATTAGAAAATGTTGAGATTAACATTAGATAAGATTAAAGGAATAGTTCATCAAAAAATTAAACATTTGCTGGAAACGTCCGAGATGTAGATGAGTTTGTTTCTTCATCAGGTTTGTAGAAAT
>NW_015506011.1:418312-433773 GCF_001515645.1 Sinocyclocheilus grahami
GAGACACTGATGCAATGCTACATTTCTCCAAACCCGATGAAGAAAAAGTTCACCCATTTTCATTTTTGGGTGAACTGTTCTTTTAATAAATGCTATGGAAGTATTGCTCACTGTTCGTTCATGTTAACTAACGTTAACAAATATTGGAACGTGTTATCTATTTGTTTAATATTGTGCCTGTAAACCGTGCCATGCATTCTCTTCCTCTAGTTTATCACATCTATGGGGAATGAAGCAGCAAAGGCCAAGTACGAACAGCAAGCTCCTCCGTTTTATCACCGGCCCTCCCACACAGACTGCAGGTAGGCCTCAAACATCATGATAATAACCACAATACTGTACTATGCCAGGCTCGTCTTTTCCTGTTCACTGTTGAGTGCACTTACATTCTTGTAGCTGTAGGGCTCTGGTGGTGTTTGACATTGTGGGGGTTTTTGAGCCGTCACACGCAAACCGTCAGTGGGACTGTTTTCTCACATGGCTCGAGAATGTTACTTCCTTCCTGTTTGTAGGTTGCGTTTCACGATGAGTGGCTTTTTGGCCAAAATATTCTGTTCACATGTGCTCACATGCAATGTAGACATTTCTTTAATGAAAACAAAAAGAAAGACCATATTCAAATGCTAAATATGTTCATTTGAACTATTTTTTAGACAAAACGATAGTGTTAGTATACAGTGAATAAATGATGGTAGAAATGTTATTTTTTAATTCATATGCAATATTAGTTTTTAAAAAACCTCAGAAATAGTACATTATATGTGCACCCTCAGGCAATTTGCACTAATTCTATTCTTGCTTATAATTTCAGTTACTTGTGATCCTTCTCAACACTGTAAAAAATGTTTTTTTTTTTAGTTGTTAAACATACTGCAATAACATTTGTTTGATTTACTAGAAAATATTATTTCAGTGTTTTCTGTATTACTCGGCGTTTCTTTATAATTAATATTAAAATTTAAAATAAATTTCTGAGTGATTTGTTTCTTCAGTGTGTGGATGGAAAGCTGTTTCCTTCTCCGATTAAAAAAGGTAATTGTAATATAAAGTTTAAAGTAAGAAATGAATTCACATTGTGAAATAAAGTGACAATTACAACCAATGTAGTCATAACTGGATGAAATAAACGTGAAATTATGACGTCACAATTACCTTGTAATTTGTTTTACTCTGTTTAAGCTGTTCAAAATAACTGATCTTTGGCAATTTTGGAAATATGTAATTTTACAGAAGTAAAATGAGTGGTGAGTGTTGATTTTAAGGCTCAATGTGGTAAAAAAAAAAAAAAAAGGGAAAACACATAAAGGCTTTATAAGTATGAGTAATATGATGATTTTTTTATTTTAGTATTTAAATGTCTTTCATGTGGTAACATCTAAAATAATTAGTTTTATTCAACAAACTAAATCAACCAGACATCAGAGCAGCTTTTCCCAAACAAAGTTTATTGGAGAATGTTTTACAAGAAAATACTTATTTATTGATTTGCTGAAAATGTCCTCACCTTCAGGCCGTCCGAGATTAGGATGAGTTTGTTAGGTTTGGTTTGTAGAAATGTAGCATTGCATCAGTGTCTCTGCAAGTGAATGGGTGCCGTCAGAATCCTTTAAGGTTTTAATGTAATATTGACACATGAATTGATGTATTTATCGTTGACAGGATTTTGAGGGAGCAGTGGATCAGAGCCAAGTATGAGAGACAGGAGTTTATACACGTCGAGAAACAAGAGCCTTATTCAGCAGGTGAGAGCCTCCTCAAGCTGTTGTTTTTGTGGCTTATGGCACCATGAGTATGAAGTCAGTCTCATTCTCTCATTTCAGCCACATCTCTAGGTGTTTATGTGTTCCTGACTATGCACATTTGAGGTCCATACTGCATCTAACTGGGAGACTCAGTTTCATTACCACTCAGAATATCCAGTTTCATGGCTCACAGTCTTATTTATTGGGAAGCGAGATCTGATTGGCTGACAGTGATCTCATCTTTGATACACATTAGCACACATGCACGCACAAACATACATGCATTTGTGTTCTGTGTTGCATTGCGTGACTTTCATTGTGCTGCATGAGATTTGCTGCTGTGTTTAGACATTCACATTGAAGTCGTTTGTGTGTGTAATGGTGTTTTTGTGGCGGGTGTACAGTTAATAGCATTAGTCATACAGTGTGTGATCTAAGTGCTGAAGTATATTGTCTGGAGGCTACAGCGTGGGCATTGGTGTTTTTGCAAGACTGAATTCAGTGCTGGCTTGAGACATTCTGTTTCCACCTTCTCACTCTTCCACTTCATTTCTTCTTCTACCCTCTCAGTATTTATTACAATTATTAAGAAGTATTAAAATAGTATGTTTACTATTTAACAGTTTGGGGCCAGTAAGATTTTTTAATGCATTTGAAAGAAGTGTTATCTGCTCACTGAGGCTGCGTTTATTTGATCAAAATTGTGAAATATGATTTCAATTTAAAACAGCTGTTTTCTCTGTGAATCTCTGTTAAACTGTAATGTATTTCTGTGATGCGCAGCTGTATTTTCAGCATCATTCCTCCAGTCTTCAGTGTCACATGATCTTCAGAAATCAGTGTAATATGCTGATTATTAGAAACATTTCTGATTATTATCAATGTTGAAAACAGTCGTGCTGCACAATATTTTTGTGAAAACTGTGATACATTTTATTTTTCAGGATTCACAGATGAACAGAAAGTTCAATAGAATAGCATTTATTTGAAATAGAAATCTTTTGTAACGTTATAAATGTCTTTACTGTTACTTTTGATGTCCTTGATGAATAAAAGTATAAATTTCTTTAAAAAAAAAACTCTGACCCCCAAACTATATGCATATGTAATTATAATGAATATTTTTGTTACTATACACACACACACACACACACATACACACACACTATCTCTCTCTCTCTCGCTCTCACACACACACAAACAAACACACACACACACACTCACTCACTCACACACACACACACTCTCTCACACACTCACACACACACACAGAATGTCTTTACTGTTACTTTTGATGTCCTTGATGAATAAAAGTATAAATTTCTTCAAAAAAAAAACTCTGACCCCCAAACTATATGCATATGTAATTATAATGAATATCTGAGACATTACTGTCCGACACACAGAGAATAGTAGGTGTGACCACAGCTCAAGACTGATAGATAGACAGATGAATAAGTCCCGCATGAAGCTGTGTGTGTCGACACACTCGCGCACTATTACCTGTGCTGTGCTCAGTTGTGTTATTGATGGGTCATGTGGAGAGGTGCGCTTATCGATTGCTGAGGTAATGCTGAGTGAATGATTCATGAGCACTAGTGTACCAGAACAGAGAGATAGATAGAGACCGGCTCCTCATTAGTGCACACTAAGGCTAGCATTACTATTACTGCTGCTTAGGGACTTTGAAACCCAACAGTAAGCATTAAACATCAGTCTCCTTCTAGAAAGCATTTGATTGGACAGAAATCTCTAGTGCAGGATGAGTCATTGGTCATTTTTAATGCAATTACAGGTTTTTAAAATTAATTTTATCAATGCTTTTAGGAAAGCATTATTAAATGATGTTCATTTCTTGATCTTTTTCTGTTTTGACATTGCTCGTGTATAGTAAGCTACAACTTCCCTTTTTACTAAAATATTTTAAGGATGTAGATATTTATAGGTGGAAAAACTCCTCCTCATGCTTTCTTTTTTGCTCTTCTCTCGTTCTTTTTTAGGGTACAGAGAGGGGTTTCTATGGAAACGTGGTCGAGACAATGGACAGTTCCTCAGTCGCAAGTTCATTCTGTCTGAAAGAGAAGGAGCGCTGAAGTACTTCAACAAGCACGACGTTAGTCTCTGCTTCCCTCTCACACACACACATGCTTAATTAACTAAATCAGGAATTTATGCTGGTTTTATATTGAATTTATAGATTGTACAGAATACAACAACCATGCAAATACAAAGTTTTGCTACTTGACATAAAATAAACATTAACTAAAAAAAACAAAAAAAACAATTTAAAATATTAATTATATATATATATATATATATATATATATATATATATATAATCTGGAGCAGATGATGTTCTGCCGTGTTGGTCAATACAGCGCGTCAACCACAAACATCAGTGGCTTGATCTCTAAAAACACTCTTCCTCTTTCACTACATAGTGCTTTTTTAACACGGTGCACTTTATCATGAAGACGAATATTTATCATTGCTTAGAACCTGAAACTAATCGCATCTTGAGATGTAAAGAGGAAGAGCAAGAAGTTGATCTACTGGAGGATCAACACTTCTTTGGCTCTCAGAAGAGATGGAGAGATATTTTCAGGCTGTAATGATAATCATCATGTGTGGAGGTCAAACAGCAGTTATTGCATCATAAAGCATCCTCTGCTGTGTGTGTCTCTCTCTCTCTGTGTGTGTGTGTGTGTCTCTCTGTGTGTGTGTGTGTCTGTCTGTGTGTGTGTGTGTGCGTCTCTGTGGGTGTGTGTGTGTGTGTGTCTCTCTGTGTGTGTGTGTGTCTGTCTGTGTGTGTGTGTGTGCGTCTCTGTGGGTGTGTGTGTGTGTGTGTCTCTCTGTGTGTGTGTGTGTCTGTCTGTGTGTGTGTGTGTGCGTCTCTGTGGGTGTGTGTGTGTGTGTGTCTCTCTGTGTGTGTGTGTGTCTGTCTGTGTGTGTGTGTGTGCGTCTCTGTGGGTGTGTGTGTGTGTGTGTCTCTCTGTGTGTGTGTGTGTCTGTCTGTGTGTGTGTGTGTGCGTCTCTGTGGGTGTGTGTGTGTGTGTGTCTCTCTGTGTGTGTGTGTGTCTGTCTGTGTGTGTGTGTGTGCGTCTCTGTGGGTGTGTGTGTGTGTGTGTCTCTCTGTGTGTGTGTGTGTCTGTCTGTGTGTGTGTGTGTGCGTCTCTGTGGGTGTGTGTGTGTGTGTGTCTCTCTGTGTGTGTGTGTGTCTGTCTGTGTGTGTGTGTGTGCGTCTCTGTGGGTGTGTGTGTGTGTGTGTCTCTCTGTGTGTGTGTGTGTCTGTCTGTGTGTGTGTGTGTGCGTCTCTGTGGGTGTGTGTGTGTGTGTGTCTCTCTGTGTGTGTGTGTGTCTGTCTGTGTGTGTGTGTGTGCGTCTCTGTGGGTGTGTGTGTGTGTGTGTCTCTCTGTGTGTGTGTGTGTCTGTCTGTGTGTGTGTGTGTGCGTCTCTGTGGGTGTGTGTGTGTGTGTGTCTCTCTGTGTGTGTGTGTGTCTGTCTGTGTGTGTGTGTGTGCGTCTCTGTGGGTGTGTGTGTGTGTGTGTCTCTCTGTGTGTGTGTGTGTCTGTCTGTGTGTGTGTGTGTGCGTCTCTGTGGGTGTGTGTGTGTGTGTGTCTCTCTGTGTGTGTGTGTGTCTGTCTGTGTGTGTGTGTGTGCGTCTCTGTGGGTGTGTGTGTGTGTGTGTCTCTCTGTGTGTGTGTGTGTCTGTCTGTGTGTGTGTGTGTGCGTCTCTGTGGGTGTGTGTGTGTGTGTGTCTCTCTGTGTGTGTGTGTGTCTGTCTGTGTGTGTGTGTGTGCGTCTCTGTGGGTGTGTGTGTGTGTGTGTCTCTCTGTGTGTGTGTGTGTCTGTCTGTGTGTGTGTGTGTGCGTCTCTGTGGGTGTGTGTGTGTGTGTGTCTCTCTGTGTGTGTGTGTGTCTGTCTGTGTGTGTGTGTGTGCGTCTCTGTGGGTGTGTGTGTGTGTGTGTCTCTCTGTGTGTGTGTGTGTCTGTCTGTGTGTGTGTGTGTGCGTCTCTGTGGGTGTGTGTGTGTGTGTGTCTCTCTGTGTGTGTGTGTGTCTGTCTGTGTGTGTGTGTGTGCGTCTCTGTGGGTGTGTGTGTGTGTGTGTCTCTCTGTGTGTGTGTGTGTCTGTCTGTGTGTGTGTGTGTGCGTCTCTGTGGGTGTGTGTGTGTGTGTGTCTCTCTGTGTGTGTGTGTGTCTGTCTGTGTGTGTGTGTGTGCGTCTCTGTGGGTGTGTGTGTGTGTGTGTCTCTCTGTGTGTGTGTGTGTCTGTCTGTGTGTGTGTGTGTGCGTCTCTGTGGGTGTGTGTGTGTGTGTGTCTCTCTGTGTGTGTGTGTGTCTGTCTGTGTGTGTGTGTGTGTGTGCAGGAAATGGTGGACTGGTTCACTGCGATCCGAGCAGCACGGTTTCATTACCAGAAGGTGGCATTTCCTGGAGCTAATGATGAGGACGTATGTGAATCACATTTCTTCCAGCAGCTGACACATAAAAATGAGTTATGAGCGCGAAGCTCACTGTAGTGACTGTGAACATGTGCACTAAATCATGTTTCTCACTCATACACTGCAAGCAATCATTTTCTTGTTTAATTCTTGTAGTAAGTATTGTAGAAACAAATTAAATTTACTCAAAAAGCTGAAATACATTAGATATTAAGATGTGTTTTCAGAGAATATATCTGAAAGCTTTATAATTGTTTTAAAGCATACATTTAACAAGGTTTATACGGGTAACTATAGTAAACTTTACTTGAAACCTTTATGTATAATGCATTATGAAATTATTTGTAATGCACCTTATAATGCATTGTATGATCTCATTAATAATTATCAACACATTTATAATACATTGTAAAACGTAACTATTCATAGTTACATCTTTAGAAAGTATCATGCATTAAAACACACGACAGATGTAATCTGCAAATATTAGAATGCATTTATTTTAACTTTGATTACAATGTTTTATGAAAAGATTTGTAGTTTACGAATACCTTTATGGTGCCTTGAAGGCTTTGAGTATTTAATTAAAACGATTTAAGAAGTCTTATAGTACAGTTTTGCTTCTTAATTTGATCTTGTTTTAAATGTAGACATGGAAAACATTTGTTAATACTGATATAATGATTGATTATATTAATAATAATTTCTACCTTTTTAAATATCTGTGCATGTTTAAAGAGCATCCAAATAGTGATATGTTATTGATATGCTTCCTTATTGATATATTTGGTCTGTCTGTGTGTGGTTATGATGTAGCTGGTACCCAGACTGACAAGAAACTTCATGAAGGAGGGATTCATGGAGAAAACAGGCCCAAGGGTGAGGGTCTTTTTCAGTAAACCTTCAGAAAAGAGATGAAGTCCACCCAATCATGCTTCATTCTGCTAGTTTCGTGCCACGTTTTCTTCTTGCACAATAAATCATTTGAAGTGAAATCAATGATTCATATGCTTTTATGTGTTTATTTGGTAAGTGTCTGTGTAATAAGGCAGATACTGTCCAGTCAGCTGGTCATTATCACAAAATAAAGTCCTCAGGGATGCTGCTGAGCTGCTGACTGGACGTTATCTCTTCCTAATGCCCTTCTTCACATTGATTCATGCTGGAGTCGTCTCTTTTTTAGCACACAGAGGGCTTTAAGAAAAGATGGTTTACGATGGATGATAGGAGACTAATGTACTTTAAAGATCCCTTGGTGAGTAAAAGTTGATATTTAGACTTTTTTTCTTCTCCATTTCCAAACTGCCAATTGATATGTGGTATTTTATTATATTATACAATGTAATTTATTTTTATTTTAATTATATTAGTAAATGTTAAATATTGTACTACATGTAACATATAGTATAATAAAATATCATTTTTATTATATTAATTATATTATATTATATTAGTATATGTTAACTACTAAAATATAATCATATATATATATATATTTTTTTTTTAAAATAATTTTCAATATAATTTTTTTAATTGTAATTTTAAATGTAATATCCTATAATTTATTTGTACTTTTTTTATTATTACAATATGTTGATAATATAATGTAATATGTAGTACTACATTTAACATAGTCTTATATATTATAATGAAATATAATAAAATAACATTTTTATTTTTTTAAATAAAATGTATATTTATTTATTTATTTTAATTGTTATATTATATTGTATTAGTATGTTACATGCTGTATTACATTTAACATATACTTATAAAATATAAGAAACATTTTTAAATACCTGTAGAAAAATATTTATTTAATTAAATTTTATATTTATTATATTATATTAATTCGTTATTTATTAGTATAGTATGTAGTACTGAAATATAGTTTGAATAACATTTTATGAGTTTAAATAGAATTTTAGTAAAATGTAATATTCTATCATTTATGTTGTTTTTTATATGGTTTTATATTATTTTATATAAGTATGTGAGGTAGTACTACATTTAACATATATAATAAAAATAAAAATATATTTATTTTAAATGTTAAATCTTATATTAATATAATATACAATATAAATGTGTATATGATTATATAATATATATTACTACTATATTAGTATATGTCAAATGTAGTAGTATGTTTAACATACAGTATACTTTATAAATTAATATATTTTAAATAAAATATATATTATATTTTATTTTATATTATATTTATCTATTTATTTAATATTATATTATATTATTTATTTATTTAATTTAATTTTAATTATATTTATTTATTTATTTAATATATTATTTTCTATTATATTATATTACATTATAATTTATTTATTTTATTTTATTTTAATGATATTATATTATATTTTGTATTATATTATATTATATTTATTTATTTAATTTTTTTATATTATATTATATTATATTATACTCCCTCTTTTAGGATGCATATGCACGCGGCGAGGTGTTCATCGGCAGTAAGGAGAACAGGTATACTGTGGTATCCGGGCTGCCGCCCTCGATCCAGGGATATCACTGGAAGTACGGGATCACCATTGAAACCCCAGACAGGAAGTTCCTGTTTGCTTGTGAAACCGAGGCGGAGCAGAAGGACTGGATCGCAGCCTTTCAGAGAGTCGTCAACCGTCCCATGATGCCGCAGGAGTACGCAGGTACACAAACACACTGAAACAATACAAAGACACTCATCGGAATCGACTGACTGTGTTTAATTTCTCTATGCAGTTGAGGCTCATTTCAAGCACAAGCCTTGATGCTGGCTGTATGTGCTGTATGCTGCAGGCGGCACAGACTGGACAATGAACAGCTGTTCTGTCTCATGAAGCGCTCCGGACCGAGCGAGTACCTTCCTACCTTGATTTAGTACTGACTGGACTGTGCTGAAGACGTCTTCATCGTGAGGCTTGTATAACCAAAGCAGACGTCCCGGGTTCAGCCGTCAGCCGAGCTACTGTACAAATATGGCATGTGAATGTTGTCCATTGCTCTTAAACATAACATTTAATCTGTAAATCACAAGTGCTAAACACCACGGTGCGTTCTGACTGATGTTATTTATTGGATTTTCCATGCAAATGCTGCTGTGAAGCTTAGATGATCCCCAGACACTACACAACACCACACCACTCCGAGTGTCTTTGCTGATCATCTAGGGCTTTCGTTCACCATTACTGATCATTTAAATGTGTGAAAACCATGTTAGGACAGCTATGTGATCAGTATAGGTTTCATATACTACATACTACTTCTGGTGTCTGTGCAGGGTGCGTACTGTATGTGTCCCTGCAGCACAAAAGCAGTGTTAAGTCGCTGGGGGATATTTGTAGCAATAGCCAACAATACATTGTATGGGTCACAATTTTTCTTTTATGCCAAAAATCATTAGGATATTAAATAAAGATCATGTTCCATGAAGATATTTAGTAAATTTCCTACCGTAAATATATCAAAACTTAATGTTTAATTAGTAATATGCATTGCTAAGAACTTCATTTGAACAACTTTAAAGATGATTTTCTCAATATTTAGATTTTTTTAGCACCCTCAGATTCCAGATTTTCAAATAGTTGTATATCGACCAAATATTGTCCTATCCTAACAAACCACACATCAATGGAAAGATTATTTATTCAGCTTTCAGCTGACGCATAAATCTCAATTTCTTATGACTGGTTTTGTGCTCCAGGGTCACTTATGTCAGATTTCTACACATCATATAAAGACGGTTCAGTTCTTGATTTTTCCTCCTCCACTAGGTGGAAGCATATCACCGATTAAGATGCATGTGCTCATTACTGTTTCTTTTTATGCAGAATAGGGTTGATATTAGCAATAGACTGATATATCGGCCGATATTTGGCCATTTTGAGATTATCTGCTGAAAACCAAGTTCACTTGAATGAATAAGACTAGTGATAGTTCCCCTTATCTTAGTCAATAGGGAGACTATATTTACGCCTAAATTTAAGATTTATATATTTGAATTGCATATAATATTTGTTTTAGCATAAACAAACTAATAAACTTAAGGTGATGCATATTTGTCAGTCATACATAAATGAAATTCTGTAATAGTACTAATAAACTGAATGTGTTTATAACCAGGTTTATATATTTATTAATAAATCCAATTTGTTTATAACTGCATAAATGTGATTGATTACACAAATTTATGCAGATTCTAAGCAATTTAAAAAAAATGCATTTTAAAAATGTTGTTTAAATAAAATCAAAAAGATGCAAATAGTTAATAATAAACAGTTTTTTTGCATTCAGAAATATGCATCACATTAAGTTTATTAGTTTGTTAAATCCAAATTTTATTTTAATTGTTATATTATATTATATTGTATTAGTATGTTACATGCTGTATTACATTTAACATATACTTATAAAATATAAGAAACATTTTTAAATACCTGTAGAAAAATATTTATTTAATTAAATTTTATATTTATTATATTATATTAATTCGTTATTTATTAGTATAGTATGTAGTACTGAAATATAGTTTGAATAACATTTTATGAGTTTAAATAGAATTTTAGTAAAATGTAATATTCTATCATTTATGTTGTTTTTTATATGGTTTTATATTATTTTATATAAGTATGTGAGGTAGTACTACATTTAACATATATAATAAAAATAAAAATATATTTATTTTAAATGTTAAATCTTATATTAATATAATATACAATATAAATGTGTATATGATTATATAATATATATTACTACTATATTAGTATATGTCAAATGTAGTAGTATGTTTAACATACAGTATACTTTATAAATTAATATATTTTAAATAAAATATATATTATATTTTATTTTATATTATATTTATCTATTTATTTAATATTATATTATATTATTTATTTATTTAATTTAATTTTAATTATATTTATTTATTTATTTAATATATTATTTTCTATTATATTATATTACATTATAATTTATTTATTTTATTTTATTTTAATGATATTATATTATATTTTGTATTATATTATATTATATTTATTTATTTAATTTTTTTATATTATATTATATTATATTATACTCCCTCTTTTAGGATGCATATGCACGCGGCGAGGTGTTCATCGGCAGTAAGGAGAACAGGTATACTGTGGTATCCGGGCTGCCGCCCTCGATCCAGGGATATCACTGGAAGTACGGGATCACCATTGAAACCCCAGACAGGAAGTTCCTGTTTGCTTGTGAAACCGAGGCGGAGCAGAAGGACTGGATCGCAGCCTTTCAGAGAGTCGTCAACCGTCCCATGATGCCGCAGGAGTACGCAGGTACACAAACACACTGAAACAATACAAAGACACTCATCGGAATCGACTGACTGTGTTTAATTTCTCTATGCAGTTGAGGCTCATTTCAAGCACAAGCCTTGATGCTGGCTGTATGTGCTGTATGCTGCAGGCGGCACAGACTGGACAATGAACAGCTGTTCTGTCTCATGAAGCGCTCCGGACCGAGCGAGTACCTTCCTACCTTGATTTAGTACTGACTGGACTGTGCTGAAGACGTCTTCATCGTGAGGCTTGTATAACCAAAGCAGACGTCCCGGGTTCAGCCGTCAGCCGAGCTACTGTACAAATATGGCATGTGAATGTTGTCCATTGCTCTTAAACATAACATTTAATCTGTAAATCACAAGTGCTAAACACCACGGTGCGTTCTGACTGATGTTATTTATTGGATTTTCCATGCAAATGCTGCTGTGAAGCTTAGATGATCCCCAGACACTACACAACACCACACCACTCCGAGTGTCTTTGCTGATCATCTAGGGCTTTCGTTCACCATTACTGATCATTTAAATGTGTGAAAACCATGTTAGGACAGCTATGTGATCAGTATAGGTTTCATATACTACATACTACTTCTGGTGTCTGTGCAGGGTGCGTACTGTATGTGTCCCTGCAGCACAAAAGCAGTGTTAAGTCGCTGGGGGATATTTGTAGCAATAGCCAACAATACATTGTATGGGTCACAATTTTTCTTTTATGCCAAAAATCATTAGGATATTAAATAAAGATCATGTTCCATGAAGATATTTAGTAAATTTCCTACCGTAAATATATCAAAACTTAATGTTTAATTAGTAATATGCATTGCTAAGAACTTCATTTGAACAACTTTAAAGATGATTTTCTCAATATTTAGATTTTTTTAGCACCCTCAGATTCCAGATTTTCAAATAGTTGTATATCGACCAAATATTGTCCTATCCTAACAAACCACACATCAATGGAAAGATTATTTATTCAGCTTTCAGCTGACGCATAAATCTCAATTTCTTATGACTGGTTTTGTGCTCCAGGGTCACTTATGTCAGATTTCTACACATCATATAAAGACGGTTCAGTTCTTGATTTATTTTATATTATATTTATCTATTTATTTAATATTATATTATATTATTTATTTATTTAATTTAATTTTAATTATATTTATTTATTTATTTAATATATTATTTTCTATTATATTATATTACATTATAATTTATTTATTTTATTTTATTTTAATGATATTATATTATATTTTGTATTATATTATATTATATTTATTTATTTAATTTTTTTATATTATATTATATTATATTATACTCCCTCTTTTAGGATGCATATGCACGCGGCGAGGTGTTCATCGGCAGTAAGGAGAACAGGTATACTGTGGTATCCGGGCTGCCGCCCTCGATCCAGGGATATCACTGGAAGTACGGGATCACCATTGAAACCCCAGACAGGAAGTTCCTGTTTGCTTGTGAAACCGAGGCGGAGCAGAAGGACTGGATCGCAGCCTTTCAGAGAGTCGTCAACCGTCCCATGATGCCGCAGGAGTACGCAGGTACACAAACACACTGAAACAATACAAAGACACTCATCGGAATCGACTGACTGTGTTTAATTTCTCTATGCAGTTGAGGCTCATTTCAAGCACAAGCCTTGATGCTGGCTGTATGTGCTGTATGCTGCAGGCGGCACAGACTGGACAATGAACAGCTGTTCTGTCTCATGAAGCGCTCCGGACCGAGCGAGTACCTTCCTACCTTGATTTAGTACTGACTGGACTGTGCTGAAGACGTCTTCATCGTGAGGCTTGTATAACCAAAGCAGACGTCCCGGGTTCAGCCGTCAGCCGAGCTACTGTACAAATATGGCATGTGAATGTTGTCCATTGCTCTTAAACATAACATTTAATCTGTAAATCACAAGTGCTAAACACCACGGTGCGTTCTGACTGATGTTATTTATTGGATTTTCCATGCAAATGCTGCTGTGAAGCTTAGATGATCCCCAGACACTACACAACACCACACCACTCCGAGTGTCTTTGCTGATCATCTAGGGCTTTCGTTCACCATTACTGATCATTTAAATGTGTGAAAACCATGTTAGGACAGCTATGTGATCAGTATAGGTTTCATATACTACATACTACTTCTGGTGTCTGTGCAGGGTGCGTACTGTATGTGTCCCTGCAGCACAAAAGCAGTGTTAAGTCGCTGGGGGATATTTGTAGCAATAGCCAACAATACATTGTATGGGTCACAATTTTTCTTTTATGCCAAAAATCATTAGGATATTAAATAAAGATCATGTTCCATGAAGATATTTAGTAAATTTCCTACCGTAAATATATCAAAACTTAATGTTTAATTAGTAATATGCATTGCTAAGAACTTCATTTGAACAACTTTAAAGATGATTTTCTCAATATTTAGATTTTTTTAGCACCCTCAGATTCCAGATTTTCAAATAGTTGTATATCGACCAAATATTGTCCGATCATAACAAACCACACATCAATGGAAAGATTATTTATTCAGCTTTCAGCTGACGCATAAATCTCAATTTCTTATGACTGGTTTTGTGCTCCAGGGTCACTTATGTCAGATTTCTACACATCATATAAAGACGGTTCAGTTCTTGATTTTTCCTCCTCCACTAGGTGGAAGCATATCACCGATTAAGATGCATGTGCTCATTACTGTTTCTTTTTATGCAGAATAGGGTTGATATTAGCAATAGACTGATATATCGGCCGATATTTGGCCATTTTGAGATTATCTGCTGAAAACCAAGTTCACTTGAATGAATAAGACTAGTGATAGTTCCCCTTATCTTAGTCAATAGGGAGACTATATTTACGCCTAAATTTAAGATTTATATATTTGAATTGCATATAATATTTGTTTTAGCATAAACAAACTAATAAACTTAAGGTGATGCATATTTGTCAGTCATACATAAATGAAATTCTGTAATAGTACTAATAAACTGAATGTGTTTATAACCAGGTTTATATATTTATTAATAAATCCAATTTGTTTATAACTGCATAAATGTGATTGATTACACAAATTTATGCAGATTCTAAGCAATTTAAAAAAAATGCATTTTAAAAATGTTGTTTAAATAAAATCAAAAAGATGCAAATAGTTAATAATAAACAGTTTTTTTGCATTCAGAAATATGCATCACATTAAGTTTATTAGTTTGTTAAATCCAAATTTTATTTGCATTTCAAATACATAAATATTAAAAAATGTTATACAAACTATGCATCTGTTTAATTTAAGCAATCTCATTTGCTGTTATTAAATTGCATTGTGTATATATCATTCTTGAGTTCAGCCAGACTACATCTGTTGACTTGCATTAGAATATTCTACAGATTTTAATAATGGATATGAATGTTTAGATGGGAGGTTGTAATAATAATCTGATCCATATCACAGCTCCTCTAATGTAACTCTGGCCCTCTTGTTCGGGTTATGATGCTATTCAGATGTTTTTCTTCTGATTTGTTTCAAATACGAGTTAGTGAATGCTATAGCTTTGTTTTTGGGGACTTGTTCCGTGATAAGGATAATGTACAGTCACTCGTTCTGTGGGTGCTCATTATTTCAAAATAAACGAAATAAGAGTGGTTTATTTTGTGATAATGACTGTCTGACTGTACATTATCCAGCTTATTATACAGCTGCTTAACACATAAATAAATATGTGCACATGAAATATTGATTTTGAGTTGAAATAATTTTCTTTTGTTAGAAGAAAGAGACGCAGAAAGAATCGGGTATTTCATGCAGTCGTGTAATAAAAAAATTTTAATCATTCAGTACTATGGTAAATATCAAAGTATTTGTAAGAGTTCTCTCTCTCTCACACACTCACACACACACACACACACACACACACACACACACACACACACACACACACACACAC
>NW_015506011.1:434062-434333 GCF_001515645.1 Sinocyclocheilus grahami
CACACACACACACACACTCTCTTTCACACACACACACACACTCTCTTTCACACACACACACTCACACGCACTCACTCACACACTCATACAGTTACGCATACAAACACACACAAGTATACATTTTCTATGCATTTAATTTGTATTATATATTCATATATATATTATTCAAATTACAAAAAGTTTCACTTTGTGTGTGTGTGTGTGTGTGTTTGAGTGTGTGTGTGTGTGTGTGTGTGTGTGTGTGTGAGCGTGTGTGTGTGTGTGTGTGTGT
>NW_015506011.1:434445-446764 GCF_001515645.1 Sinocyclocheilus grahami
TGTGTGTGTGTGTGTGTGTGTGTGTGTGTGTGAGTGTGTGTGTGTGTGTGTGTGTGTGTGTGTGTGTTGAAGGGTTTGTCAGACACCGTTGCCTGACCTGATGCATTCCACTGCCTTCCTTCCCCATCAGCCTGGCTCCACTGCCCTGTGGAATTGTGGGTAAGTCAGTGTTGGTTCTGTCTGGCTGCTTGTTGTCATTGGCGTCTGGGCTGAGCGAGCGAAGTTGGGAGACACTAACTCACACAGACACAGCAGGAGGCTGTTTACAGCCCAGCAGGAAATCATTAAATTAGGGTGGAGTCGCTCAAGCACTGGCCATCCCATTTACTTCATCAGACTGATCCGGGAAGGTAAAGACCCTGAGAGCATCGCCGCAGCTGCCAATCACTCACACACACCACTCTCTATACAAAAGGCCTTGTTTTGAATATTTATTGACATCAAAGAGCACATGAATTTTGCCCCAAACATGTAAAAGCGGGCTACTCTGAATTGTGCAACTCCTATTGTTCGTTTAGAAGATGCATGTTTGCTGTCCAAGTTGTCAGACATATTATATCTTGGATATACACTATATAACAGATTGCAGCTTACAGCAGTTAGTTCCAGTCCTTGGATTTGATAGGCTAAATCACTGAGACTTTTTGCTCTGTTTGTATGAGTTTCAGACAGACTGTCAGTCTGTGTGTTAGTGGTGGGGATTTTCAGTGTCTTTCTCTGCATGTTACATAGTTACGGCAGTAGGTAGCGACAAATTCATTTTTGTGAGTCATTGAATCATTCATTCAACCAATTGCTTTAAAGACACTGATTCATTCAGCAGAACATGTAACTGTAAAAATGAGTTCAAAAGCAAATAAACAAAAATAAATTAATTTCAGTGTTCAATTACCTAAACAATATGCATTTAGGCTTACAAATAAAAATGATATAGTATCAGTAATTTATCTAATAAATCAATTATTTACTTTAGCTAAAAAAATCATAATCTTCAAATAAAAAAAATTATCGTCAAAGAAACTCACTTAATTTTGACTTGAATTTATCTTGAAGAAAGAATCTTCTTTCCCCATTTAGACTCTTGAAATTTTTTCTAACAAATAAAAATGTTTCAAATATATTTTAAATGTATATAACTTCAAATCTTTATTGTTGTTGATTTTCAGAATATACATTTCCAAACAAAATAATACTTGAGTACACCAGGTCTTTATCAGCATGTTTCAAAGTTACACCAGTAGGTGGCGAGAAATTCATTTATGAGTGAATCATTCATTCAACTGATTCGTTCAAAGAAACCGATTCATTCATTCAGTGAAACAGGTGACTGTATTTCAGAGTGAGTCATTGAATCGTTTACTCAACCCATTCATTCAAAAGCACTGATTCATTCAGGAACAAAGCACCACTACTGCCTTTTGCTCTGAGATCAATTAATTGTTGGATCACACACAAAGTAACTGCAAATATTGTGTATGAAATGTAAGTTCCTTAATCATTATGCTCTTTAAATGCCAACAGAAAAATAAAAAAGAGTGAAACGTTCGGAAACCGGGGTCTATATATAACAACAACTCAACATAGTACGCTATAATTGTGTTAGAAATCAAAGTCATAAGATACACTTCATCTTGTAGTGCTTACTGCATACTGTCCAGTTTTAAGACCCAATAATGTCAGCGAGCAAAATGATGCGTGCTGTACATATCAACACTAATTACATTCTCCACTTCAAAACCATCAATGTAATAAAACGTAGTGAAAGGAAAATAAGTCCTAGTCCACCCACGCCCATCTGCTGTGGAATCACTGGCTCTTTTCCACACATGAAGAACTTATTCTCTTATCCTGCACTCAATTTATGCATTTTCTGCTGCTTTTGTTGCTGTTTATCCAAATAGCAGAGGGTAGTGTCTGTTTTTGCTCTTCTTTCATGTAAAGGCAGTGGTAATGATTTTCTGCTTTGTATTTGTTTTGTTCCCTCCCTTAATTAATGCCTCTTTTATAATAAAAACAAAGAGCTCTTTGAGACGCTGTCATTCAGAATCAGGCCTCTCTCTTTTCTGCTCTCCCTCACTGTTTCTTGGCTTTGTAAAGACTCTGTAGTTGATCTAGCATCTCTCCGATATTCAAATACAGCTTCATTTTGGACGCAAATAACGACAAAAGCACAAGTTGTTCTGCTAGTTTGACAGTTAGACTCGGCCTTCATCACCAATGAAGACATCAGACGGTACCACACATTCATTCATTCTACATTTTAATTGCATATTATCAAGACAAATCCTTGATTGTGTTTAAATAGCGCATTGCATGTTGACAGTCTGTTGCATCTCACTCCAAAATACAAACACTTTTATCCAAGCCGAAACATTCAATATTGAAAAGTGAATCCAAAGTCTGTTAGGAAAATCACAATTGCCAGAAAAGACGCTGAAATGGCAAGATTAAAAAGTATAGCTGTCTGGAGCATTCGTATGCATGTTCAAATGTTCCATAATTCTCAGCATCAAACATCTCTGACCCAAAAACTGGCTTCAGGGTCGTGTTAAAGTCGTGTAAACCGGCTGCTCCCAGCTTGCACCGGGACTGTGAGACGGACTCGACAAGCTGTTGAGAACAGGAGTCACATACGATCTTCTGGAGGAATGGAAGTACGGATATTGGTAAATGCCGGCGGGATACCCAGAAAATGTGGTGAAGTACGTTGAGTTCTGCTGGTCGGGACAGTCAGTGAGTTCAGATTGGGTCGGTGACCCGTGAGAGTCTCCGTAATGAGATGGACTCAATTGTTCTGTTTTAATGAGCGGCCTTTGTTGGTTTGGTGACCCCTTGTTCCATGCTGAAGCGCTGCTGTGAGGATGATGGTGGTAGGACGCGCTGAGACAGCCGGGACCGGAGTGCTGTCCGCTGGTGTTCTCCATGTGACCGTTTACCGGCAGGTACTGGTCAAACTCATGCACGTCAAACGGGCCCATGCCGCCGATGACGTCGCTGCTGAGCTCCGAGAGGTCCACAATGCCAAAGTCGATGTTGTGTCTTGCGTTTTCCGACACGTGCCGGGACTCCAGCTTCACGCTTTGATGCTGATCGGACTTCGGGGTGGTTGGAGGCGTGGGAGGACCGTGTGGTTGACCTGGGTTGGAAACATTGAATGTAAAATAACCATTTTTTCTTTGCGTGGAGAACATTTTCAAAATCTAAGACTCTTTTTCCACTATAAACAACCTTTTGTGGAATGGAAAGATTCCATGGATGCTAAAGGTTCTTCATGGAACCTTTATTTTTCAGAGTGTATTGGCATTGATGGTCCATGAGGAATCTTTAACATCCAACACTCTTAAAAATAAAGGTTCTTTACTCATTCAGTGGTTCCAATAAGACCCAATAACGTCCATGCACAAAAGGTCCTTTACAGTGGAAAAGGTTATCAGAGTGTGGGCAGCCATTTGTGCTGCGGCACCCGGGGAGCAGTTGGGGGTTCGGTGTCTTGCTCAAGGGCCCCTCAGTCGTGGTATTGAAGGTGGGAGAGAGCACCGGACATTCACTCCCCCTGCTGGTACGAAACTCGAACCCACAACCTTTGGGTTACGAGTCCAACTCTCTAACCATTAGGCCACGACTTCCCACTGTTAAATTAATCATTTGATACAATACACTTATTGTGTACATGCATGTTTTTATATTTGAAAATTCTATCTTGTACATCCGTAATTAATCTATGTAGTTACATCTGTAATTACACTGTTGTACCCCTTAAACCTAACCAAACCTGCCCCTAACTTTACCCGTAATGTGTCCACCTCAATAGCAGCAAAAGTGTTTTTCAATTCAACATGAACACAATAGGTACATTGCACCTATTCATTCTTTTATTATTAAGTGCATAGTATTGAATGACACCTAATATAAAGTGGGACCAATGGTTCTTTACACTCTTAAAAATAAAGGTTCTTTATTGGCATTGATAGTGCCATCAAGAACCTTTAACACCCATGGAACCTTTCCATTGCACAAAAGGTTATTTTTAATAGTTGAAAAAGTTACTTTAGATGATTAAAATGTTCTTTACACTTAGGAAAAATATGGTTCTTTCAAGAAGGTTCTTTGAGGAAGCAAAAAACGGTTCTTCTAGCGCATCACTGTGAAAACCCCTCGTTCCATTTATTTTTAAGAGTGTGGAACATTTCCATTGCTCGAAAGGTTCTTTTCAAGAGCTGTTTACAGGAAGGTTCTTTGAGGAACCCAACATGGCTCTCAGTGTAAGTGCAGAGGTGCTGTGTGAACAAGATGTTACTGTAGTTCTAGACTAAATGTGAACATGCATTTACTCATCTCACTTGCACAAAAACAGATTCAGTGTCCCTCAAAATGAATGAAAACAGTGCAATGCAAACCTGCAATAAATAACACAAATATCTTTTATGCATTTAATCACATTTTATGACTCAATATCTTTGCAGCCGACATTCGATGATCCAATTCAGCCATATTAATAAGCAAAAATGACTTAAAATAAACATGACATTTGTTTTTCTTGAACTTTCTTCTCCTGCATTCTTCATGCAATCCAGAATGGCTGAGGCGTATTCGTTTCACTTTTGGTTTGGTGTACACTTGCCAAAAATATTAATTTTTTATATTAAAAACAAATTAGCAAGCCCAGCCCAAATGAGAAAAAGTAACGCTAAAGTAACGTAACGCATTACTTTCCATAAAAAGTAACTAAGTAATGCAATTAGTTACTTTTTTAATGAGTAACGCAACATTGTAACGCACTACTTTTAAAAGTAACTTTGACCCCAACACTGATGGTTCTTCTATGGCATCGCTGGGAAAAACCCCTTTGTGGAAGCTTAAAAGAGTGTAGCCTAATAAAACGCATATGTCACACACCACAATTTGTAAGACAATCGATCTTTCATAAATCAGCTCACCACCATGGGCCGGTTGAAGGTGCATCCCTCTCATAGCCGCTTCCGTCTTGTACATTTGATCCGAGGGGTGAGGGGTCTTCTCGGCTCCCGCGTCCGCATCACTCTGACCCGGCTTCAGGCTCTTCCGCCTCCGCGGCTGGTACTTATAATCCGGATAGTCTTTCTTGTGCTGGAGTCGCAGTCTCTCTGCCTCTTCCACAAACGGTCGTTTCTCGCTCTCAGAGAGCAGCCTGCATGAGCCGTGCATGATCAAATGAACACAATCGTGTGAATGATGAACAAAAATATATCCAGATTTAACTGGTAGCTAGTTTCTGGCTGCTCTAAGCTGGTGCAGACCGTCTCAGTCCAGCAACAAATCGTTTACAAGCAGCTCCACAAGATATGCCATCTATTCCCTTAAAGTATGTACATTTCACTAGTACTGTAGTTAATGCAGTCTCTGTATTCCACCAGTTACTAGTACATATTCAGTTAGTAAACTGGTAACACTTTACAATAAGGTTTCATTCGTTAACTACATTAGTTAACATTAACTAACAATGCACAATACTTCTACAGCATTTATTAATCTTAGTCATCATTTAAAAAACACATTTTATTAGTTAATATTAGTTAATGCACCAACATTAAATTAACTATTATTGACTAGCAATAACAAAGATAAATAAATGTGTATTCCACCAGTTACTAGTACATATTCAATTAGTAAACTGGTAACACTTTACAATAAGGTTTCATTCGTTAACTACATTAGTTAACATTAACTAACAATGCACAATACTTCTACAGCATTTATTAATCTTAGTCAACATTTACAAACACATTTTTAAGATCAAAAGTTGCATCTGTTAATATTAGTTAATGCACCAACATTAAATTAACTATTATTGACTAGCAATAACAAAGATAAATAAATGCTGTAAAATATTGTTAGTTAATGCAATAACTAATGTTAACAAATTAAACTTTATTGTACAGTGTTACTGAACTTTCTTTGCTACTATACTCCATACAGTATGTGACTTTTAACAAATTGCTAATTTTCTGTTGTTCATAACTATTCACATCCGACTAGTGTGTATTCCGAATCGTTGCATACACTCCAGTTTTAACTATTCACTAGGTAATATACTTATGAGAAGCTAGTATCGATCTCATTCAACCGATTCCAACAGATACATTTGTTTTATTACGCGTTAAATAACTAATCTGAATTGCTGCATGGTTTACATTTGACTTCAAAATCCCACTACTAAGATTAAACATTCTAGTGTCTAATTCAAGTGCGTGTCTATTTAATTAGTACTGGGAAACTGGAGTAAATAGTAAGTAGCCTACTAGTATCTGATTTAGTTACTAGTGACTTTAAAAAGATACATTTGCCTTTTAAAATCAGTACTAGTAATATACAAAAAGCTAGTCAGTGTAAGGAGTGCTTGCCATTCACGAGCCCTAATGTTCTTCATTATTGCGCAAATACACTATGCATTGTGTAGCCTACATGATGTGCTGTAAAGTGTGATCCATCGATCTCCGTGATGCTGAACCGAAGTCCACGTACCTCCATAACTTCCCGAGGGTCTTGCTGAGCTCGGCGTTGTGGAGATGCGGATACTGATCCGCGAGCTTCCTCCGCGCCGCCTGCGCCCACACCATAAACGCGTTCATGGGTCTCTTCACGTGAGGCTTGTCTTTCAAAGACCTGCTGCCCTGCATAGACATCGGAACCAGCGACCAGTCATAGCCTTTGAGGACCTGCGACACCGCGTCTCGAATGCACGGGGGGAAGCGTGCGTCCTCCTCGCTGCTCGCCGGGTTACCGGCACCGGTTTGGGACTGCGAGCCTTGCTCGTCGGACATTGATGGAGAGGACGGAGAAGAGTCCACATCGCCGATTAAAGAAGGAGTTTTATCAGGCTCTTTCGACATTTTAAAAATGCGCAAACGAAGATAAACTAACGGTGACGACAAGAACGTTTACGCACGCGTTTTACGCGTGATTCAGAGCTCTAGAAAGCCGTATATTCCAAACCGACTCACTGGTTTCTTGAGTCTCGAGCCTCGGTCGATCGACACTGGTGAATGAACGGGCAACATTTCACAACTTCTTGGTAGGAGTGAAGTTTTTCTGAGGTCTCTGTAGTCTCGCGCTCCTCCTTCTCTCCTCTCATTGGAGGAGCAGCTTTGCTCGTCGGACCTTGATGGAGAGGACGGAGAAGAGTCCACATCGCCGATTAAAGAAGGAGTTTTATCAGGCTCTTTCGACATTTTAAAAATGCGCAAACGAAGATAAACTAACGGTGACGATAAGAACGTTTACGCACGCGTTTTACGCGTGATTCAGAGCTCTAGAAAGCCGTATATTCCAAACCGAGTCACTGGTTTCTTGAGTCTCGAGCCTCGGTCGATCGACACTGGTGAATGAACGGGCAACATTTCACAACTTCTTGGTAGGAGTGAAGTTTTTCTGAGGTCTCTGTAGTCTCGCGCTCCTCCTTCTCTCCTCTCATTGGAGGAGCAGCTTTTGCGCAACTTCTCCAATTGGTCTGTTCAGGACATCAGCAACTTTTTCAGATAATTGAACATAATTGACTAGCAAATTAGACCGTAAACCCATAAATGCACATGGGTTCCCTGAATAACCCAGCCTTCGCCCACTGTATGTTATGAAAACGCTCCTATAACTTAATGACTTGAATAAAACATTATAATATTTTGTATGTGAAAGATGGTTTTCACAGCACAAATGATTCTGTCGTTAAAATATTAAACTATATATATATATATAGTTTAGAATTAATTCAATACATTCAGTCAAGAGTTGTTGTTGTTTGGGGGGGGGGGGTATTTTAAATAGAACAGCATTTGTTTTCTATGTTTTCTGGTCTGTGGAGGTCTTTGACATTTCCACACGTGAATAAGTGAATAAGTTTGAAATGCACTTGGTTATTATTTTTCATGCTCGGATTACATAAAACATTGTGTGCATTGCTAATTCAAAACGAGACATTCTGCTTTGCTTTAGTATACATGAGTGCCTCCTGTTTTTTGTGCACATTTCTCCTGTTTCAGGCGCTCTGTGAGTGTGTGTGTGTGTGTGTGTGTGTGTGAGTGTGTGTGTGTGTGTGTGTGTGTGTTTGACATTTCCTCTTTCGGATGGTTGCCAGGGGTTTTTGGCTGTGTCAAGAATGGGCAGAGAAACTCTCCCTTGCCTTTTTGTCTCCTGTCAGCTGAACTTTTATAGAAGTGAATTGCAGCGAACAGCAGTTAAAGAGTTTTTAATTCAGCTGCAAGCAAGCGCCCATCTGATAGTGTGGAAGTAACATCTGGTCAAACTCCTGTCACATGCACCTGTGTGCTTTTTACAGTAATATTGCATACTTAGATGCTCTCGTGCATGACTGACACTAATTACCTGGAATCAAATTTAGATTATTTGGTCAGAATTTAAATGAGGAGAAATTGCCCTTGCCGTTACCTTCTGTATGATCATTTCTGCACTGCTGTAGAGTTAGAGTTGGTGATTTGTAAAAGGATTTGAAGAACTGACTGCTGCACACAACATATTCTTAAATAGACATGCGAGAATTTTGCTACAAAAGCATTTTGGCTATAAATTAGTGGAAATTACTTTATTTTATTTTTGCACATTTTAGTTTTTGCTTGAATATTTTTATTGGCGATGCTTTAAAGTGATGCATTTGGAGACAAAATGTATTTTTAATGTTGAGCTGCAGCAATAAAAACATTGAAATTTAAGAGACATTTAGAAATCACAATAGTCAAGTCTAGTTCTTATTCATCTAATGTTATTTTAAATGTAATTTTGCATTGTTACAGTTAATACATTTTAGTATTTAGTTTTAATGTAATTTTTACCCTTAAAAATAGCTAGGCTTAAATCTAAGTGTTATGTATTTATTTATGTTTTTGAGTTGTTTATAACATTTTTACTGTCTATTTAATGCTAAATTTAAGTTTTATGTATTTATGTTATGTATTTATTTATTTTATTTGAATATAACATTCCCATCCATTTAGATTACACATTTTTATCATCAACAAAGTAATAATCTGAATGTGATGCATATTTGTCAGTCATACATCAATGAAATGATTTCTGCACATAAAAAAAAACAATTTGCTATGATAACTATTTGCATGTTTGATTTTATTTAAATAATCATATTTTCAAAATGCATTCATTTAAATTGCTAAGAATCAGCATAAATCTGTTCATTGCGAACTCAATAAAATGCATTCAGTTAAAAAGTATGAGCATGGTTAAAATATGGTTAAGACTGAAAAACATGGGATTTATTGACAAATGTGACCTTAATGTGTCTTAAGTCGCTGGGGGATATTTGTAGCAATAGCCAACAATACATTGTATGGGTCAAAATTATACATTTCTCTTTTATGCCAAAAATCATTAGGATATTAAGTAAAGATCATGTTCCATGAAGATATTTTGTAAATCTCCTACCGTAAATATATCAAAACTTAATGTTTGATTAGTAATATGCATAGCTAAGAACTTCAATAAAAATATTTTCTCAATATTTAGATTTTTGTGCACCCTCAGATTCCAGATTTTCAGATTAATAGTTGTATCTCGGCCAGATATTGTCCTATCCTAACAAAGCTCATGTATTCAGCTTTCAGATGATGCATAAATCTCAATTTCAAAAAATGGACCTTTATGTCTGGTTTTGTGCTCCAGGGTCACATACTGTATATGCATCACATTTCATCATTAGTTTATGTTCATTTTATACAGTTAACAGTTCAGATACATGCATCTTAAATATTATTTGAGAACCGCTGAGCTCAAATGCATGCTGATGTTAAGTGTAAATGCCTGAATATGTAATTATTATTCCTTCAACAGTACATGTGTTTATTTGTTGCATGCTTAGCCTCAGTAATTCAGTCATGTGAATGATTTGATTCAACCACAGCAGCTTAAAAGTCAAAATGGCTCTAACAGATGGAAATAAACGCCTGATTCCCTTATGGTTTGGATCGATTTTAATTACATTTATTTGTTATTTAGCTAAATAAGTAAATGGCATATAAGATGTGAATTGCGATCATTAAAGCAGTGTGACACAGAGGCTCTTAATGCTGGCTTTATTTATTGGCCAGCTGATAGGTGGGTTGAGGGTGGGAGTCAGTCATTTTCACATTAGTGCAATCGCATTTTAGGGAGCGAATACTCATTCCAAGTTTCCTTATTACATTATCCTTAATGTCATAAATGCAAGAATGCACTTGATAAGCAGCAAAAGTACTGATGCAGTGGGATGTGAACTCTTGTCTGGGGAGAATGATCTGACTTTGGATCCCGTACTGAATGTTATGTTTAACCTCAGTGTATTGTGACTTAACATGTAGCTGGCTTTCCTGCTTGATTTGCTGCAGAGAGATCCAGATCACCTCAGGTTCAGAAAAACAGCTGTCAGGAGTTAAAATGTTTAAAATCTGCCACCAGTAATACAGCTGATGAGGAGAAGAGCGCTTCTATGTGTTTATGATGTAGCTCTTAAAGGGACAGTTCAGCCCAAACCAGAAAGTGTGTCAGTTTTTCCACTCTCACGTTGTTCTAAACCTTTAAGTCTTTCCTTCTGAGTGGAGGATATAAAAGGCATTATCTTGATAGTCCTGGCCTCAAAACTACAATTCAGTGGAAGAAAGAATATGTCAAATTTTCACTTTTTTGTTGCTTTAACCCTTTAAATAGGCCTCTAAATGATCAAAACGAATCTCTGCCATGTCTTCTGTCTCTGATTAATAGTTTAAATCAAAGCTCTTTTAGTGTAATTGTACGAACGTCCAGCTTCAGCTGGAGCTTCTCGTGTCAAATCTTGACTGATTTTGATCAAGTAAGCGTCAGAATAACGTCAGTAATATCTCCAGATGAACACTTACTGCACTGAAGCAGCTCAGCTTTACTTGATTCTCCATCAATCATGTTTTAGAGTCTCAAATCTGATCCTCAGGATCTTTTGAGGAGCGTTTGTTTCCAGAAGCTTTACTTTCACTGTTCCTCAGCGGAGGAATGATCTTCACAAGCCTCCAGAACATCTCACATCTGAGGAGGAGCCTTTATTTCTTCAGCTCTCAATCACTGCATTATATGTTTGGAGCATTTCAATCTCATCTTACTGAGACAGATTACTGGAGATATAGAGCGGCCACTGATATTTATAGCATTTTATGTTCGTATCTGATGTACTGTTAGAAAGATCTCACTGATTTACATCACAAGCATCAGAATTACATCATATAAATATCAGCATATGCACCAAATTCATATTTTTGCTCAGTTTGAGTCTGAATAAAATGAAGCTGTTTTTTCCCTCCATATTATCAGACTATATGAGCCATAAAATGGATCGAATATGATGCACAACAACAACAACAAAAAACATAAGCAATTAAAAAAAACATATTTCGTTTGAGCTTTCGGTAAACTGTTCCATTTAAAATGTTGAATGTTCGAATGATTGTTTATGGTCTATCAGAGGAGTGCAAGTAATTGTCAAGCTTCACTCTCCATATTATCAGACTATATGAGCCATAAAATGGATCGAATATGATGCACAACAACAACAACAACAAAACATAAGCAATTAAAAAAAACATATTTCGTTTGAGCTTTCGGTAAACTGTTCCATTTAAAATGTTGAATGTTTGAATGATTGTTTATGGTCTATCAGAGGAGTGCAAGTAATTGTCAAGCTTCACTTTCTGATGTAAAAGGGTTGTTTCAAATTGTGCACAAAATATAGCTGCTAGAAGCCTTTTAGAAACTGAAATATTAACAGAAACAGTCATTTACAGTGTATAAATATCATATGAGCAAAATGCCATCGATTGCAGCGTCTTTGAAATATTATTACTGATTGAAACTGGAAAAGCATGTGCTATGAAACAGACTGTTATTAGCGTAGATGCCATTCTTCTTACGATGTAACAAGTACATCGAGATGAACTACTTGTGTATTAATATCGAGCACATTTCTCAGAATACAGCAACATAAAGTTTAGCTTATGCAACTCCTCTCAGCCGTGTGGTCTTATTTTGGCCACTGAGCAACAAAAAAAAAACTCTTTAATGTCAAAATGTACTGAAATGGTATCACTGGTGCGGTCAGTTGGTTTTAGAGCTTACATAAGAAGGTAAAAGGAGACCTTGTGTGTGTAGTCAAGGGATTTCCACTGATTGTAGAGCAAACAAAACCCTGAAAGGTCCAGCGTTCGGTGAGTCATGAAGAGTAACGGACCCTTAAAAATACATGCAAAAATTAAAAGGTTAAATTGAAAGATTGAGATTGGATTATGTGGATCTCGGCTGAATGAAGCATGAGGGAAAT
>NW_015506011.1:446774-449274 GCF_001515645.1 Sinocyclocheilus grahami
TAAAGTAAACAAATATTAATAAATACTGTAACAAATGTAATGCTCATTGTTATTTCATGTTAGTTAAATATGCATACTAGTGTGACCTTATTTTAAAGTGTTACAATAAAATACAATTAAAAAACCATGAAACATATTTATCAACATTTTTCATTTAGTTTAACTTTGAAAATGAAATAAAAATTCGTAAACACTAAAAAACAAATCATAAAAGTGACAAAAATGACCAAAACGTTAAGCAAAATTGAAATGAAAATGGAAAATATCAAAATAAGAACTAATTCAAAATATGAATAAAAACTAAAATAGTATCTCTACTGCAAAAGACGATTTCCTTCTTTGGTATTTTTGTCTTGTTTTAGTGCAAATATCTAAACAAAATGTCTAAATCAAAATACATCTACTCGAGAAGTGAAATGATTTAAGATGTTAGGTCTAGTATTCTGAAAAATAAATCAAAATTAAGTGGGTTTTTGCATAAAAAAAAAAAACTCTGCCAATGGGGTCCAAAAAGTAAACTTAATTTAGAGAGAAAACAAGATTGTTTTTCTTGATTTAAGCAAAACACTTAAATGAATACTTCATTTTGATTAATTTTTCATTAATAAAGGCCTAATACCTTTTAATTAATTTATTACCTAATCAATTACCTTCTCAAATCATTTAGCTTCTCAAGTAAATCTATCTTGATTTAAGAATGCTGTAGATATTTGTAAGTAAGAAAATCATTTTTTGCAGTGTCAATGACACTAAAATGTGCAAAGCTAGTAGAGACCTATCCATACTTTGATCGATATCTAAAACTAAAGATTACAACAATCTTCTGAATTAGCTTTGTATGCATGAATAACATTACCTAGTTTTTGTAAATTGCTTGAGTAGATGATGTAAAGGAAGTTCAGTGTCATTAGGAGAAATGTTGAAAATGATTTTTTTTAGAGGACGTTACATAAGACGTTCTTACACTCTTAAAAATAAAGGTGCTTCAAAAGGTTCTTCAAGAGAGGACGTTACATAAGACGTTCTTACACTCTTCAAGCGATGCCATAGAAGAACCATTTTTGGTTCCACAAAGAAGCATTCAGGCAAAGGTTCTTTAAAGAACCATCTCTTTCTTACCTTTTTATAATCTGAAGAACCTTCTTTCACCACAAAGAAGCTTTTGTGAAACAGAAAGGTTCTTCAGATGTTGAAGGTTCTTTATGGAACCATTTAGACAAAAAGGTTCTTCTATGGCATCGTGAAGCACCTTTATTTTTAAGAGTGTAGGTGTCTCATTTTTTTGGACAAGATAACAGCTGGAGATGTGGCTCAACAGTTAAAGTCGGTCTGAACGAGTGTGGCTGTAGTGCTGGACTTATAAAGGCAGTGAATTGTTCTGGATGGACAATAAGAGCGTGTCTAAACGGTACAATAAAACCTTTATTTCTGCATAATGAGGGAGATCCTGTACAGCCAGCACTAAATGCTCATATGTGACATTCCCGGCCAGCGGAGGTTAACGGCGGTCAGACCTCACATGGGCTCGAGGATAATTAAGCTCTTATTCCTGAGGCGGGTTTTTCCTATACTGTTGTTTTTAATGCTCAGCTCAATTTCACTTTTATCAATGGCTTGCCGTCCATAAGTGGATTAAACTAAGCACTTAATGGAGGAAGTTTTCCTGGTTTTACCTCCCAGTGCCACGCTGCAATCAGCAGACTGCCAATGCCATCCTTTAAATTAATTATGACGACCCTCGCGTAAATCCAGACCTTGATGACTTTCTTTTGTGAAACAGTAAAAATCCAATATTACTGCTGGAACCCGCTGACTTTAATTTTTTATTTAAAACATTGGTAACATTTTATTTTAAGGTGTCCTTGTTACACATGTTACATATGCTTACTATTAAATTAACAATTAATTATGCATAATTACATGCAAGTACAAACCATAACACTAACCATATAGTAAGTACATGTAGTTAATTAATATTACTCAGTACTTAAGTGTATAATTAAAGACACCTTAAAATAAAGTGTAACCAAAACATTAATCAAAACATGTTTTTGTGTGTTTTGATTACCTTAAGAATCGCAAAAACATGAGATGAGATTTTTTTACATATGCAAATGAGGCACTACATAATTAAAAATTCACACATTTGCATACATAAATCGGAACACTGGATCAACATTTTTGCAGTGTTTATTTCATTGCACTGCATCTATTTGCGCTTGTAGACTTTTGTAGTTGCAAATCATATCTTTTAAGGGAAAAATTCAGCAGCACTTACATACACCAAATTTTACAGTTTTATTTCTGTCTATTCTGAAGGTTTTTACTGAGGGGATTTTAAATCAAGGTTTACTTGACACATTTGATACATTAAACAAAATAAGGTGAGTTTATGCTTGAAAAAAGAATATCTGTCAATGTGTGAAAACTTGTTTTCCCTTTGAATGAATTTTAGTTTTCTGATCCCATCGGCGGATATTTATTGATATTTTGTTTTAAT
>NW_015506011.1:455638-456650 GCF_001515645.1 Sinocyclocheilus grahami
TTTTGTAACCTTGGCGAGATCTGTGCCTTGCCACAATTCTGTTTCTGAGCTCTTCAGGCAGTTCCTTTGACCTTATGATTCTCATTTGCTCTGACATGCACTGTGAGCTGTGAGGTCTTATATAGACAGGTGTGTGGCTTTGCTAATCAAGTCCAATCAGTATAATCAAACACAGCTGGACTCGAATGAAGGTGTAGAACCATCTCAAGGATGATCAGAAGAAATGGACAGCACCTGCGTTAAATATATGAGTGTCACAGCAAAGGGTCTGAATACTTAGGACCATGTGATATTTCAGTTTTTCTTTTTTAATAAATCTGCAAAAATGTCAACAATTCTGTGTTTTTCTGTCAATATGGGGTGCTGTGTGTACATTAATGAGGAAAAAATCTTAACTTGAATGATTTTAGCAAATGGCTGCAATATTGTTAAGAGTGAAAATTTTAAAGGGGTCTGAATACTTTCCGTACCCACTGTAAACACAATCTCAAAACTACACACCAACTTGTGCAAAACCTCAAACTTCCAGGTCAAAGTCAAATAGTTTAGTCAAAAACATGTTCTCTTTTGTCAGACTCAAACTTTGGCACACAAACCTGCCAAATACACACACTACTTCACTGTCTAGAGAACACTAGTGAGATCAATTCAAAACACTGTTACATAAACCTCATTTTGGGAAATAGGAATCCTTTTGCTAGTCAATGACTGTTACAGTATACGACATAAATATAGGATGCAGATACAGTAAAATTCAGCAATAAACTATAAGAAACTTTTACTGTCATTTAAAAATTAGAGCTGTTTGTCATAGATATGGGTTTATTTAGCTTATGCAGATTGGTATCGTTCAGGTTAATCTGGTCAAACACACCTGTCTTGACATCAGGGTGAAGCTGCCACACACACACACACACACACACACTCACTCTCTCTCACACACACTCACTCTCTCTCTCTCTCACACACACACACACACACACACACACACACACACACTCACACACACTCA
>NW_015506011.1:456862-461361 GCF_001515645.1 Sinocyclocheilus grahami
CACACACACACACACACACTCTCACACACACACACACACACACACACACACACACACACACACACACACACACACACATTATATAATTCATATTATATATCATACATTTTTAGATTTATTTACTTTGATACTTATATTATTAATTTACATTATTAGATGTACGCATGCTGCATAATTACTATAATTAGTCTTATCAAACAAGTAGTGATGTAATGTACTATATTAAAAATTGCATAAATAATAAATTGTATACAATTAATATTACACATACAATAATAATAATAGTAAATAAATAAATTTTGAAATAATGATATAATATTAAATATAATGTATATCTATATTTTTTATATTTTTATATTTATAATATTAATATTTAATATATATATATATAAATAATAATATATATTATATGTCTTTTTTATATAATTTTTTTACTTTGATACATATGATTAAATCACATAATTAACATTAACATAAATGTACATGTACACATACTGGATAATTAGTATACTTATGTACAAACAAACAAATGGTTCTGTAATTATATTAGTATATAAGTATTTTTGTGATGTGATATTATGCGATGTTTCCTGTGAGGTAGCAGTGAGCACTCTGTAGGGATCAAAAGACATCTTGAATGCTATATACTGCACTGCATACTAATGGCATGCTGAACGGAGTCCTGCAGATCATCTTCCAGAGCAAACTAAGTGTGAAAGCTGTGGTTGAATATTTTCCAGATCATTTCAGAAGAGTTTCAATCACAGCTTTGTTGCCATCTAGTGGCAGTACTGGGTCTTTTCCCCAGTGCATAGCTCAACCAAACACAGCAGTGTTGTTATTTTCAGCATCATTTCCTCATGGCAGCCTAAAGTGTGTTTTTGTGTGTGTTTTCTAACAGCTTGCTCTGATCATTCGTGTGAATCTGAGCTCTGCTGCGCTGCACTAAAGGTCTCTGCATGCTTTACTCACACGCACAAGTACTGAACCATGCGTTTTTAATAATAACACATAACAGATATCATCAGCCGGGGTTATTATTGTTAACTGAAACAAAATGATTAAAATATAAATAATAGATGGAAAACTTTAAATGAGAAATGTTGCCTTCAATGTAAAAAAGTTTTTTCAAAGTTGTAAATTCTACTTCAATTTTTTTCATTTCATTCAGTGTTACTTGCTGATTCTTTGTAATTATTTGTGAAATTTACTAGTGATTTTTGAGTGAAAATTGTTTCTACACTCATTTTTTTTTTCAGTGTTGGCAAATAACTGAAAAACGTTTGACTTTACTGAGTGGAAATAAGTAATTACATACATAATTACACACACACACACACACACATGGTGTTTAGAGCGCTGCATGGTCAAGCTCCTGTTAATATAAATGAGTTGTTGCGACCTTGAGATCCTCCAAACACATCTTGCTAGTCGTTCCTCGCTCCGGATTAAAGACAAAAGGAGACTAATAATAATAACAATAAGATTGTATTTTAATTGACATCAAATGAATTCCCTTGTACTCATGGTGCTGGGAATAACAGTTTTTTTGAAAGGATATAAATACAAACACTTTAACAAATCAATAATAAATACAGACAATGCATGCAGATATGGGCATGTACAGTGCTGATTGGTGTGTGATGCAGAGCTGCTTTGAGCTAGAAACTGCAGAGGATAAAGCAAGCATAAAAAGAGCAGTGTAAAAATAGAAAACCTAAAATAGACAATACATACACAGAGAGCACGGAAACATAAATCGAAGTCTGCTGACAGACACCATCAGCTCCTGCAGCACACGACTCCTCTCTTCTCCCAAAGCCTGTTTCAAACAGAGCTGTCAATCAAACCAAAATCAGAAATGAATCACAATGAATAGTATGAAATAATATACTAGCTAACTGATCAGTATTTGCTTAGAAAGGTTGGTATATTAAACCTTGCTATGGAATATACGGGTCAGGGGGCATGATTAAATAGTAATATTTTGTTGCATTAATAAATTCTACATTTTAAGTATAATGGAAAATACATTTAAATTAATAATACTAAATTAATACAAGCTTTACAGTCCTCATTTCAGTCTATTATTCCTGTCCTGCCATTTCTCAGTTACACAGAACTATATGCGAAATTGTCCTAAAGTTTTAAATTTTTCTTTATTATTTTAAATTTTTTTATAGGACTTCAGTGAGCTAGTAATACATTTTAAGAGAGAGATTTAAAGTACTCATTTGACAAGATATAAATAAGACATAGTAGAATAACTGCTCTTTAAAAATATAATATAATACAATACAATACTATACTATATTATATTATATTATGAATATCATTTTTTAAAGTGGGTTGCATCCTTTCTGGATTTGGATATGGAAGAATAATTGTTCTTAAAAATCAGAATGTAATATAATATAATCCTCCTGAAGCGGGTTGCATCCTTTCTGGATCTAGACTCTCCAGCAGATCCAGCAGATCATCACATCTTCAGGAATAAGCTGCAGTTCTGAACTGGTGAGTGTAATGAGCGTCACTCGGCATCGCTGGAGTCCACAGACGTAAGACTGCCCATCAGTGTGGCCCGACCGTCTCTAAACTGATCTCTCACAGTCTCTGAGCATCTGTTTCTGCTAATTATCCCACCTCATTTAGGTGGAGCCATTATAGCCACTGGACAGATCCTTTATTTGCACCGACACAGAAAGGAAGGACTCGAGTCCATTAATTCTATTGGGAAGGGACAGCATGTCTCCTAACATGTCTCCAGGCCCTCCGAGTCTGATATGTTAGACGGAGCCTGAGAAAGGAAGAATTCAATTAGAGTGTAACTATAGCAACTGATCCGAGTGACAGGTGTAGGCTAAAAATGACCTTTGTGGGATCATCGTCATTTAGTGCAATTCATGAAAGCAGCAGATGGTAAGAAGGAAATCTTAAGGTTGCAGATAACAAGCACATACTCAGTGTAGTAGACATATCTATTTATTATTCCTTATTACGATTAAGACAAATAAGAGCTATTTTTTTAGTCATGTGAGTCACTAGTGGCTATGCATGTCCTGAAGCTAATGCAAGGCTCTGTGGCTCTTGAAAAACCGGTGTTATATTGTTCACATTTCAGCATGAGTCATATCTTTAATACGAGTCACATAGTCAGACTTTTGACTGTCGTCATAAAGTCTGGTTCAGTTTATGGCTAATTCGTTAAAAATAAGGCGTTTATGCTTGCTTGTCTGTAAGATATGCAGCCTAAACATCTTGTTATTTTTCTGTTCCTTTCACATTTTGAGAGCACTGTACTATTAAACTGACCTTGAGCAATAATGCACTTGGCAGACGATTTTATCCAAAGTATGGAAACTTGTTTACGCCACAAAAATAAATAAATAAATAAATAAATAGGTAATTGTGACTTTTATCTCACAATTCTGACTTTTTTTCCTCACAGTTGTACGATATTTATTTATTTAAATAAATATTTTTCTGTGGTGAAAAAATTTATTATTTATTTCTGCCATGGAATGAAAAAATAAATAAAAAAGGTAATTGCAACTTTCTTTTATCTCAATTCAGGCATTTTTCCTCACAAATGCACATTTATATCTCACAATTCTTACTTTTTTCCTCAATTGTAAGTTTATATCTTGCAATAATTCAATTTTATAGTAATTCTGACTTGTTTTTTTAGAATTGCGAGAAAAGTATCAGCATTGTTAGAAATAATAAGAGATATGTAAACTCAGAATCGTAAGAAAGTCAGTTACTATTTTGCAATTCTGACTCTTTTTTGTCTCTCACAATTGTGTGTTTATAACTCACAATTCTTTTAAATCGAGCAATTCTGAATCTCACACGTATGAGTTCATATCTCGTCATTCTGAATAAATTTTTTTTGCAATTATTGCAATCTGATTTTTCACGATTGTGAGAAGTAAACAGCAAATTGTGAGAAAAGTCGCAATTACTACCTTCGTCATTTTTTATTCCGTGGCAGAAACGGGCTTACTGGGATACTGTCTGATCTACTACAGTAAGTAAAAAAAAAAAAAGGTGTTTAAAAATTCCTAATAACTTGGTTCATTCATTGTCAAGCCATCATGACTAAAACCAGGGGTCTCCAAACTCGGTCCTGGAGGGCCGGGGTCCTGAGTTTAGCTCCAACTTGCCTCAACACACCTGCCTGGACGTTTCTAGTATGCCTAGTAAGACTTGATTAGCTGGTTCAGGTGTGTTTGATTAGGCTTGGAGCTGAACTCTGCAGGACACTGGAGAGCCCTGACTAAAACTAATCCTGGTGTGCGTTCAAAATAACTCTGCGCCTTTAAGGGAGCTTTGCATTCCAACAAGTGGAGAGTGAGCGCGAGCGTTTGCGTTGGCCAACACTTCCACTGATTGTTGCCAATGCGCCCTGCGCGCGTGCAGTACTACGCTGCTTAGAGGAGTGAGGTGAACTCTCCCTTTCAGAGCAGCCGCACAGGTGCATTCGGGAGGCAGGGATC
>NW_015506011.1:461862-471477 GCF_001515645.1 Sinocyclocheilus grahami
TATCCAAAGTATGGAAACTTTTTTACGCCAAAAAAAAAAAAAAAAAAATAAATAAATAAATAAATAAATAAATAAATAGGTAATTGTGACTTTTATCTCACAATTCTGACTTTTTTTCCTCACAGTTGTACGATATTTATTTATTTAAATAAATATTTTTCTGTGGTGAAAAAATTTATTATTTATTTCTGCCATGGAATGAAAAAATAAATAAAAAAGGTAATTGCAACTTTCTTTTATCTCAATTCAGGCATTTTTCCTCACAAATGCACATTTATATCTCACAATTCTTACTTTTTTCCTCAATTGTAAGTTTATATCTTGCAATAATTAAATTTTATAGTAATTCTGACTTGTTTTTTAGAATTGCGAGAAAAGTATCAGCATTGTTAGAAATAATAAGAGATATGTAAACTCAGAATCGTAAGAAAGTCAGTTACTATTTTGCAATTCTGACTCTTTTTTCTCTCTCACAATTGTGTGTTTATAACTCACAATTCTTTTAAATCGAGCAATTCTGAATCTCACACGTATGAGTTCATATCTCGTCATTCTGAATAAATTTTTTTTGCAATTATTGCAATCTGATTTTTCACGATTGTGAGAAGTAAACAGCAAATTGTGAGAAAAGTCGCAATTACTACCTTCGTCATTTTTTATTCCGTGGCAGAAACGGGCTTACTGGGATACTGTCTGATCTACTACAGTAAGTTAAAAAAAAAAAGGTGTTTAAAAATTCCTAATAACTTGGTTCATTCATTGTCAAGCCATCATGACTAAAACCAGGGGTCTCCAAACTCGGTCCTGGAGGGCCGGGGTCCTGAGTTTAGCTCCAACTTGCCTCAACACACCTGCCTGGACGTTTCTAGTATGCCTAGTAAGACTTGATTAGCTGGTTCAGGTGTGTTTGATTAGGCTTGGAGCTGAACTCTGCAGGACACTGGAGAGCCCTGACTAAAACTAATCCTGGTGTGCGTTCAAAATAACTCTGCGCCTTTAAGGGAGCTTTGCATTCCAACAAGTGGAGAGTGAGCGCGAGCGTTTGCGTTGGCCAACACTTCCACTGATTGTTGCCAATGCGCCCTGCGCGCGTGCAGTACTACGCTGCTTAGAGGAGTGAGGTGAACTCTCCCTTTCAGAGCAGCCGCACAGGTGCATTCGGGAGGCAGGGATCGAAGACGCCTTTTCTTTTCTAAAACAACAACAACAACTAATTGTCGGACCAGTTGCGTAAAACGGAGCGACACTGCGAGCCGCGGAAACAGGTGCGCTGCACGCACTCTTTATTTGACGGAGCCCTTAAGTCATGCGCGCTTATTGATGAAAAGTTAATTCACGCTTACTAAGACACAGACAACGGGAGAACCTGCACCTGATAGAGCGCGCGCTTCGCTGCTCATTAGTTACTCGTTGCACGTTCGCACGGGGAATAAGCGATCATAATGTCGAGGAAAAAAGCGGTCAACGGAAAGGTGGGTTCAAATGCACCGAGCTCATCTCCGAACAGCGATAAAGAGAAGGGTAAGAAAGTCCCGACCCAGTCCAACGGAGTGGTGCATCCCAGCAGACCCTCTCTCAGCAGCAGCGGGGAATTCTACGACATCACCTTCAAGGTACACGACAAACAACGCGAACCCAATGCAGTATGGCAAGCGGTTTATACATATAGTCCTTTATTTGTTTTTATGTTACTAGTGTTTGGATATATCTACTAAATACAATTTCAGAGCGTCCATACTAGCACTTATTCCCTTTCTACTAGCTCTAACTAATCTCATAGTGTCAAGTAGCCTAACTGTTCCATTGCAATACCATGGTATATTTGAATTTCATTTACCATTTAGAAGATGCAAATTATTAAAAAATTTCAACTGGTATCTATTCAGTTTCTCACTAGGCTAGTTTTTATTCAGTGTTTATTCCCCTTTTATAGTCATGATCTCAATAATATTAAGTAACTATTCCATTGTAACTGATAATAGTATTTTTATAGCCTATACTAGTAATTTCAGGGACTAGTAGTATATTTGAATTTCACTAACCATTTAGAAGATGCAGATTATTCTAACTTTTATCTATTCAGCTGGTCACTAGTTCTCATTCATTCCATACTAGTACTTATCCCCTTTCTACTAGTCAGTATCTCAATAGTATCAAGTAACTATTCTATTACAACTAGTAATAGTATTTTTTTTATTTACTGATAAGTATTTTCAAAGAATATTTGAATTTCACTAACCATTCAGAAGATATTAAAATATTCATATTCTAGCTAGTATCTAGGCAATGTGTCACTAGGTCCATTTGTTGAATAGACACTAGTTACTATTTGATTACTTAATAATATTGAAAGATAAGCACTAATAACATTAACAGTAGAAAATAGTAAGTTTACGCTATTACATTTTAAAGGGGAAAATGGCTTGCCATACATCTGTATGCATATGTGAGCATAAATAGTTTGCCAGCATAAACATGGCAACTGTGTTATACAATTTATATTTCATAGCTCTGATGATTGTGTGTGCAGCTTCACTAGATTGTGACTTTTATTTGTGCTACAGCAGTATTTAAAAACAATGCAATGCTATCCAGCCGCCCCATGTGGACGAGAATTACGCACTCTTGTTTGACTGAAGTTAAGCACGTGCTCTAATTGAACAGCTGTGTCAATACAGATAAGCTGGAGCACAGCAACTGGGTTATCCAGCCTGATGCAAGTACACTCACTTACTTGCATTCAACACTGACGTATTCTGATTTCTCCAGCCACATTCTGCATAATAAGATGTTTTGAGTTTTAAGCTGAAATGTTTAGGTGACTCTGATGTGGAAGACCGTTTGATCTGGTGAATAATGCATCTATATAGTCCCTCCTTGATGAATCGTATGCATAGCTTATTCATTAAATGGCATCAAGTGCAGTCAGGAATGGTCAGCTCAGCAGTCATTCACGAGTGCACAGTGCAATTGAGCAAGAATAGCTTTAAACTGATCCTGCAGCTCCATAAACTTAAACCAGTGTTTCCTAACCTGTTTTGTACCTCACAACTCCATCAGTGAGACTCAAGTACCCCAAACTAGAAATTTCTACTCGTATTACACTGCATTTCATTTAATTCATTACATTTATAGGAAGACATCTCTTCAACTACCACCAGCAGTTGTAAATATTCCTAAAATAATTATCTTCTAAACTGAAAACAATCAATGCTGTTCATGAAAAATTATAAAGTAGTTTTTTTTAAATGATACTTTAATGAGACACCTGAGCTTGTTTGTGCATCATAAGTTTGAGGGGAATCAATCGAAAAGCCTAACAGTGAAGTCTAAATAGTTTTATACACCGCAAAATCGGTTTACTTCAGTGCTATTTTAGTATTATTGATATGCTATTATTTTTATTACAGACGTCCCGTTCTGGTGCCTGCATCAAATTCAATTTACAAAACTGATTTTATATCCACAGAAAGCATATTAAATGCAAGTAAAGTGTCTACATCTTTCAAATAACTTTTGTGAAAATAAAATTTATGGGTGAGATAATGTTCCATGGTCATTCAGCGTGACGCATATATTGATGTACAAATGAAACATTATTATTCTTACCTGTATTTATTAAAATCTATAAAAGAATAAGTGATTACATTTTGTGACTAAATCATGCTCAATTTTATTATTTTAAATAATTCAAAACTTGATTTTTGCTCTTAAAAATAAAATGGGACACATTCTAATGTATGAAATCTCTCTCTAAATTTTTAAAGTAATTTTTCTATTTTCTATTTTAATTTTAAAGTTAGTCATTTTGTTGTTATTTATTATTTTTTTTGTAACTTTTTGTAATGTATTTTTATTGTTTTTATATTTTATGTCTGTATAGTTTTTATTTCAGTTTTAATACATCAAGTTAAACTAAATGAAACAATGTTTCCTTGCAACTACCTTATTTTATTTTATTTATAAAAAAAAAAGAAAGAAAAAAATATATATACATATACATATAATATATTTTATATTAAGTAATAAAAAAAAAAAATGTGAAATAGCTTTAGTTAACTGGAATAGCTCTGCTTGCTTCCTTCTGGGAAAACCACTGGTTTGGTGTACTAAGTGTGTAGTTTTGTTCTAATCTCATTTCTCTGCAAGCAAACCCTCCCTTTCCTCTCCTCTCCGATATTCCTGCCTTTAATCTTTACAGCCTTGAAGAAGTCTTTCTAAGTGCTGCAGGGAATGAGGCCTAGTTTGATTGAGGCACTGATGGAAAGATGAGAGGTTGTTAATGAAATAAGAGGCAGGGAAGACGAGAGGAGAGATGATGGGATATATTGTGTGATCTGCTCCATCTCTCATATGTCTCTCTCTCCAGGTAATGCTGGTTGGTGACTCTGGGGTGGGGAAAACTTGTCTGCTGGTTCGCTTTAAAGACGGAGCGTTTCTGGCTGGGAGCTTCATCTCAACAGTCGGTATAGACTTCAGGGTGAGTAGAGGATAAGAAATGCATGCATTAATGCATATACACTAATATACATTCAAAAGTTTGGAATAATTAAGATTTTTTCTAATGCATCAGAGGATTGCATTGAAATAAAAAGTTAATAAGGAAATTAATAATAAGGAAAAATTCTAACTTTATAATGTTATTGAAAGAAGTCTCATATGTTCACCAAGGCTGCACTTATTTGCATACAGTAAATTATTTGAATACAGCATATATATATTTCAATTATTCCAAACTTTGTAATTATTCTGGTAGTGTAAATGCATGCATTTTTTATAATCAGCTTTAGAATTCATAGTTGTTTATTACTTCAATGCAAACCTCTGTTGCTTTGTAGTCGAACCATGCATTAATGCATATAAATGCATGCATTTATAAAGCTTCAGAATTCATTGTCGTTTATTATTATTTCAATGCAATCCTCTGTTGCACTGGAGAATATGAAATACATGGGTTAATGCATAAAAATGCATGCATTTTTATCAGTTTTAGAACTCATAGTCAAGTATTATTTCAATGCAATCCTCAGCTGCACTGTCCAGTAGGACTCATTTAAGTAAAAATCAATTGGTTCATAAAATGAAATGATGCCAGACAGTTTATGTCTTTATTTTCTTTGGGCACTAAAAGGCTTGTGCTTAGCTACTACGAAGCAGCAAAACCATAAGACGTTACATCTGGCAGTAAAATAGGCCATTTCTGTGTCTCTTTTCTTTTATATCAATAAGAGGAAACCGTCATTATCTTTCGAAGCTCCCCAGGGCTTTTATTTCCAGAACAATTTTTAAGAGCACTACAGACAGATGAATGATTTGGCATCCTGAGACAGCTGTGCATCATTCCAACTCTTCCATTAGTTCAATACAGCCAAAGGCAATGAAAGCTTTTCACAAAACCTGTACTTTATCATTCATGTGAACTAATCTACAGGACATGACAAAGTGTCTTTGTGTGCGAACCGCTTTGGTCAATGAAAATCTGAAAGGATTTCTTTAAAGGTATCTTTTTAGATGGACAGTGGCTGGAGTTTACAAATCTTTTCGTATTTCATAAGCTTTTAAGTTTATTTTTTTTATGCAGTCATCAATAGTTATATGCTAGATTGAGTTGTTGTTGTTGTACTTTCAGTTTTTTTATTTTAATTTTAGTTAAAGTTTTTGTAATTTTATTCTGTGTTCTTGTCATTTTTATTAGTTTTTGTTGTTTTTAAATATGCCTATATAATTTTTATTAAATTTTTTTTAGTTTAGGTTATTTTAGTACATCAAGAAAAACTAAATGACAATGAGAAATATTGCCTTGGCACCTAGCTGAAATAAAATAAGTTAAAGTTTTATATATTTTATTTCATTTAACATGCATATTATTTCAAGTAATGTTTTTTATTTTTTATAGTTTTGTACCACTCTGTACCATTGGAACCTATTAAGTATAAAAAATTTTTAAAAAGTGAACATTAACATCCAATTAAATAGTTTCAGAAAAGCATGAACCATGTGCAAATAATGGACACATTGTTTGAAAAATAAAACCATAAAAATTGACCAAGCTGATATACCTGCTTGTCTGTGCAAGATTATATCCAATCTAATATTCAATTGAATGTAAATGTCTGCAGAGGCTGCATTTTAAGGCATCATAGACTCACCTTTGTCCCTATTTTAATCTAATAAGGCAATTGAGAAGTCATGTATATTTATGGTCATTATGGTCACCTGTATTGGCATCCGTTGTGAGTCGAGTCTCTCGGGAGCTTCGTTTGTGTGTCGTTCAGAAATCGGTCATTAATGAACATGTAATGTACAGCTCAATAAGTTTTGGAGCAGAGCTACAATGTGTGTAGCTTTTCTTGCAGCATTTTAAATTCCCCGTCCGTCCTGAATGACTGATAGTCCTGCCCTTTAGTTGATTTAATCTGCGCACATGAGCCCGCTGTGATCTCCAGCTCAATGTATTCATAAAGCGCACTTCGAGCAGAGCTGTAGGTGTAGGACACTTTCAGTGTTGCAATGTCGTTGGAAAAAATGGCTTCAGACCACTCGATTGCATTTGTCAGTGTTTGAGAGTCCTGAGTCACGGCTTGTGTCTCGTGGCTTATGCTCATCAGGACGCGTGCTGTACTGAAAGTGTGTTTTCTGATCACTTACACGACTGGCAGAGAAACTGAGACTATTTTTCCTCTTGTGTCTGGATCAAGTCCAATCCAGTTCCTCTTTGCACCAATCAAATGAGACTCCAGATTATGAAATGCACTGATAGTTCTACATATGCATGCATTTAATGAACTAAAAGCCATTGTGCATTGGTGATTTTATATATATATATATATATATATATATATATATCATTCTATTATGCTGATATGCTTTGAAATTAGTCTCTTCTGCTCACCAGGGCAGAAATGGGTGAGAGATTATTCAAATTTAAAATAACTGTTTGGATATGTTGTAAAATGTCATTTATTTTATGCGGATTTGCTGCTCAAGAAACATTTCTGATCATTTTCAGTGTTCAAAAACAGTTGTGCTGCCGGATATTTTTGTGGAAACCGTGATGCATTTTATTTTTCAGGATTCTTTGATGAATAGGACGGCGTTTGTTTGAAATATAAATCTTTTGTTACATTATAAATATCTTTACGGTCACTTTTGGTCAATTTAATGCAACCTTGAGTAATAGAAGTATTACCCCCCCCCCAGTCTCTTCTGCTCACCAGGGCTGCATTTATTAGGTCAGAAATGGGTGAGAAATTATTCAAATTTAAAATAACTGTTTGGATATGTTGTAAAATGTCATTTTATTTTATGCGGATTTGCTGCTCAAGTAACATTTCTGATCATTTTCAGTGTTCAAAAACAGTTGTGCTGCCGGATATTTTTGTGGAAACCGTGATGCATTTTATTTTTCAGGATTCTTTGATGAATAGGACGGCGTTTGTTTGAAATATAAATCTTTTGTTACATTATAAATATCTTTACGGTCACTTTTGGTCAATTTAATGCGTCCTTGATGAATAAAAGCATTAATTTCTTTCAGAAAAAAAACATGTTATATATAATCAGACTGATGTCTTGTAGACTGAAATGAGTTTTGCATTGTCGTATAGTGCCTTTTAGCATAATTGCAATCTAATTGCGTGTTTATTATTATTTTTAAATATAATAAACATGCTGGTTGAGTTGCTTTCAGTAGCGTAAAAAAATCAAGTATTCTAGTGAGCCGATGGTTTTTGCTGTCTATTTTGTATTTGTCTCCTTCAAAGAAAGACATGATAGCGCTGTAAAAGCTGTCAGTTGCCTTAACCGAAAAACATTACAGAATTACAAAAACACAGATAATTGCGACGGATAATTTTTCTGTCATTTTGTGTCTGCTCTATTGCGTTTCTCTGCTTTAGAAACGTTCCTGCAGTGAAGGACAAATGGGGAAAAAGGGAATATGAGAAATAATGTAGTAGTTAGAAGTAGTTTTCCACTATGTATTATATTTAAGTGTTTTGTAAGTCCTTTCACTCCGTTATTGAGGCTGGTCATTGTCTGACAGACTGCAGAAACTGTCCTTTTCTTTCCGCGCCGGGACTAAGAATGGACGTCCTTGTCATGCCTGTATGAAAACATCTCCAAACGCTTTCACAGACTATTGATCCGCTGCTGCAGGAATACACACGTGGACAAACACACGATTACACACTCCCAGAGGAACGTGAGCACACGACACATAAAACACACACTCTTATATACAGAGGAAGAGATGGAGTTACTACAGCACACAAACAAAGCTTTATACAACTCATAGTGCTATTCTTTCTGTATTTCACCCACATAAATGACCTTGACTCATCATAACGCAGACTGTATAAAGAGTCGTACTGTTTTCTGTCCTGTCTTTATTCTCATCTGACTCAAATCTCTCAACAGAATGACTTTCAGCTTATGTCTATATAGCATCTCCTGTCTATTATTCTCAGTAAGAGTTTATTGCAGAATATGATGTTACACTCTGAGTAGACATCTTGTAAAGCTGGTGTTTTTTCTACCTTGTAAACTTGAACAGAAATTCAGCTATAGGGAACACTGTTTGAAGATTTATTATTTATTATTTAGATTTATATTGAGATTTATGATTTATTATTTAGATTTATGAGACAAGACATTGTGACCCTAAATAAAAAGCTGATTTTCTTTTGGGGTACCGATGTATATGGAAGACTGTTTCTGCCACAGATTTAAAAAAAATAAATAAATAAAGGTAATTGGGATTTTGCATCTCACAATTCAGACTTTTTTCTCGCAATTGGCAGTTTATATCTCACGATTCTGAGTTTACATCTGGAAATTCTGACTTTATATCTTGCAATTCAGTTTTTTCCCCCACCACAGAATAAAATACAAAAAAGGTAATTGGGAGTTTACTCTTAATCTCTTAAGAGACTTAATCTCACAAATCTGACTTAATTTTCTGAAAACTGTGAGAAAAAAAGACAGAATTGTGAGATAAATTACAAGTACCCTTTTTATCCATAATTTTCTGTAACTTTATATATATTTGCAAAAAGGTTGCTTTTATTTAATTGAATTTTTTATAGTACTGCAGTATGGTATTATAGTTTATTATTACACTGTAAAAATGGTTGTTGGTTCAGAAAGTTGTTATTAAAGTACTTTTAACAAGAAAATACTATTTCAGTCTTTTTACCTCAAAATGTCATGTTTATTTCAATGTTACTTTCTGTTTCTGTGCAATTATTTGTTAAATTTACTAGAATCTTTTTTTTGTATAATATCTGTTTTATATGTTCTATAAAAGATAAATAAATATTATGCTTGGTTAACAAAGTCCCGTACAATTCTGTTTGAAAATACATGTTATTGATTGAACACTTAATCCATGCATGTTAAAATATCATACATTTTTTCTTTTTTGATAATCCATTTCACTTGGCTATACGTCACAATATGAAGAAGAAAATCAGTTGCTGCTTCCGTTACATTGTAATGTTAAAGGTGAAGTAACAAAAACAGTCAGTTTAACTCAGAAAGAAGGTGAAAAACTAAATTATGAGCTTTTATTCAAGAATCCTTGACTTGCATTATAAGTGGGGCAAATAAAATGTG
>NW_015506011.1:471487-471868 GCF_001515645.1 Sinocyclocheilus grahami
TACACTCTGATTTCTCTTAAGAAGCACTGTGGCGATATGAAACTGAACGAATATGTTGCTGTTCTCACGGTACATTTGCAAACAACTATGGAGTAAATAAAAGAGTAGAAGAGTTGGACATAGTGTCTATTAGTAATTTTTTGTCCAAAACATTCAAAGAAATGTTCTCGTTGTATTCACATATCATTTTCAATAAAAGTTTGCGTATAGTAACTATAAAAACAATAAAATATTTTAACTCTTCCTCCGCCAGCATTTTTGAAAAACATTGCCAGCCACCGTCAGTATTTTTGATTATTTTCACTAAAATCTCATGGTCCCCAGAGTATGTTGTTATATGAATATCTGAACATGCAATACATCAAAATAAAGAACAGAGCC
>NW_015506011.1:472876-474176 GCF_001515645.1 Sinocyclocheilus grahami
AAATGCATAAATACACCAATAAATGCATAGATAAATACACAAATACATAAATGCATAAATACGCCAATAAATGCATAGATAAATAAATACACAAATACATAAATGCATATATGCATACATGAATGCATGAATACATAAATGCATAAAAATATAAGTGCACAATAAATACATTCATAAATGCACAAATAAATACAAACATGCATAACTAAATGAATGCATAAATAAATACATAACTGCGTAAATTAATAAAAATACAGTTTCATACTTCTATCAAGTAATGTGTTTTGTGCCATCCAGTGAAATTTGGTGTAAAATCTTTATGAGTGGGTTTTTATGCTGATGCAGTATATGCATTTGATACAATTTAGATGGCACAGTAAATGTTGTAGTTTTAGTTTTAAATGTTTGTTTTGCCTTCCTATAAAAAAACTCTCATCTGCCTGATTGTAACAGGTTTCGCTGATGGTTCCCGGCACACAGTGTTTTAGTTTGTGCCGTGTTAGGGTCGAATGAGTCTGTGCAGTGTTTATTGCAGCAGATCTGCGCTCTGCCCTTGAGTCTAGCAAACGTTTCTGCACCATAACCACAAAACTGTTTATTTTAGATGTGCTGATGTGCTGTTGGCTTTTTAATATGATTCCTGCAATGCCTAGAGAGCGCTAAATGCTCATTAAGCATAGCTAAAGTGTTGTTTAGACAGTAAATCATTCGGTTATCAGTCCTCCAGCTCCAGAAGCACTCCAGCATGTCAACTAACTGCCTTTGGCGACTGGACAGAATCACCTGGAGAAACAATGTGGTGCTTATTCACAGAGAAAACATGGCTCTCATTCTTCTGAGCTATTTTCTCCCGTTTCACATACTACAAACCTTTTTACAGTTCTTTTGCTTTAGACCATCTACAAACCTGCAAATAAAATGTTACGGTTACAGCTGCATCTGTCTGAAATAAACAAAAAACAAACAATTGTTTATAATCTCTATACAGGAGAGAATTGGTGTTGTTTCCAAACAAAAGGAAATATATTGGGGTTTGCATTGGATATCGGCCAAATTACTTGGAAAATATCGACAAAAAATCCAATATCGGTCATCCATAATTGGTATGTATGTATATAAGTTCATCTCCCCCAATGTTCAAGACATGGTTATGGCCTTGAAGTTAAAGAGGGTAAACTTCTGGGTCTGATTCATAAGAAAACAATTTTTAGGAAAAAGACTGCATGAAGATCCATCCAGCATCATTGAGATATTATTATAGTTTTTATTAATATTTTGAGTCAGTGTTTTTTTTTTTTTT
>NW_015506011.1:474253-474680 GCF_001515645.1 Sinocyclocheilus grahami
ATTTTCAGAGTGTGGTCTCAGACCTGTGAATGTGGAGGTGTTTTGTGTGTAGTTGGCGTGTTTGCGTGTGGTTTCCTCTAAAGCAGAATGGATCAGAGTGACGCTAACGTTCAGACAGATCAAGCGCAGGCCTCGGCTTTAGAAAGCAGCGCTGCTGGAAATGATTTATAAATGTTTTCGCTTTCCAGAATGTTTGCGTCAGTGAAATAAACCGGGACTTTGAAGGTTTTCCAGCAGACAGTGAGGGAATGTCCCAGTATTGTCTGATAGCAGCCCTGTTGATCTTTATTGGAGCTAATAAGGGCTAGTCAGCGGATCTCTCTACGGGACGAGCCCAGATGGTGTGTGTGTGTGTGTGTGAGAGTGTGTGTGTGTGTGTGACTGTGTGACTGTGTGTGTGTGTGACTGTGTGTGTGTGTGTGTGTGT
>NW_015506011.1:474690-485640 GCF_001515645.1 Sinocyclocheilus grahami
TTTATTCAACCGTGAAGAATCAGTAAAAATCACAGCTTGAAAATCTCACAGTTTTTGTTGAGAATATGGAGCTGTTGTAACCTCACTTGTTCACACTCAACATATGATGACTATGGATTTGTCTCATATACAATTGGTTTCCAATTTCCACACTGTAGATTTGTTTGTTTTTTTACCATAATGACAAAGCAAAATAAAGCGATAAATCACGTCCCATTTTCATGCTTTAAATCACCAAACACTTGCTGTTGATTAATGTAACAAGCTGTTCTCTCAAATAATGTTGTTGTTTCACCAGAGGCTCATTGATGTTTAGAGAGGCTGCTATAGTCAATCAGTCTGGATACCAATTATCTGCAACTAGCCTCTTCATTGTAGAGCCTCTCTACAAGTAAATAAATAAATGCACCAATAAATGCATCAATAAATACATGAATGCATGACTACATAAATGCATAAATACACCAATAAATGCATAGATAAATACACAAATAAATAAATGCATATATGCATACATGAATGCATGAATACATAAATGCATAAATACACCAATAAATGCATCGATAAATAAATACACAAATAAATAAATGCATATATGCATACATGAATGCATGACTACATAAATGCATAAATACACCAATAAATGCATAGATAAATACACAAATAAATAAATGCATATATGCATACATGAATGCATGACTACATAAATGCATAAATACACCAATAAATGCATAGATAAATACACAAATACATAAATGCATAAATACGCCAATAAATGCATAGATAAATAAATACACAAATACATAAATGCATATATGCATACATGAATGCATGAATACATAAATGCATGTGTGTGTGAGTGTGTGTGTGTGTGAGTCGTTTCATCAGCACCTGTGTAGACATCTTGTAAAGCTGGTGTTTTTTCTACCTTGTAAACTTGAACAGAAATTCAGCTATAGGGAACACTGTTTGAAGATTTATTATTTATTATTTAGATTTATATTGAGATTTATGATTTATTATTTAGATTTATGAGACAAGACATTGTGACCCTAAATAAAAAGCTGATTTTCTTTTGGGGTACCGATGTATATGGAAGACTGTTTCTGCCACAGATTTAAAAAAAATAAATAAATAAAGGTAATTGGGATTTTGCATCTCACAATTCAGACTTTTTTCTCGCAATTGGCAGTTTATATCTCACGATTCTGAGTTTACATCTGGAAATTCTGACTTTATATCTTGCAATTCAGTTTTTTCCCCCACCACAGAATAAAATACAAAAAAGGTAATTGGGAGTTTACTCTTAATCTCTTAAGAGACTTAATCTCACAAATCTGACTTAATTTTCTGAAAACTGTGAGAAAAAAAGACAGAATTGTGAGATAAATTACAAGTACCCTTTTTATCCATAATTTTCTGTAACTTTATATATATTTGCAAAAAGGTTGCTTTTATTTAATTGAATTTTTTATAGTACTGCAGTATGGTATTATAGTTTATTATTACACTGTAAAAATGGTTGTTGGTTCAGAAAGTTGTTATTAAAGTACTTTTAACAAGAAAATACTATTTCAGTCTTTTTACCTCAAAATGTCATGTTTATTTCAATGTTACTTTCTGTTTCTGTGCAATTATTTGTTAAATTTACTAGAATCTTTTTTTTGTATAATATCTGTTTTATATGTTCTATAAAAGATAAATAAATATTATGCTTGGTTAACAAAGTCCCGTACAATTCTGTTTGAAAATACATGTTATTGATTGAACACTTAATCCATGCATGTTAAAATATCATACATTTTTTCTTTTTTGATAATCCATTTCACTTGGCTATACGTCACAATATGAAGAAGAAAATCAGTTGCTGCTTCCGTTACATTGTAATGTTAAAGGTGAAGTAACAAAAACAGTTTAACTCAGAAAGAAGGTGAAAAACTAAATTATGAGCTTTTACTCAAGAATCCTTGACTTGCATTATAAGTGGGGCAAATAAAATGTGACAAAAGTGTTTAATGTCCTCATTTAGGAAGATTCGATTTAGTCCAGCATTGCAAATGAGAGCATTTGGTTCTCTAGCAGTCTTTGTTCAGTATGAGCGTTATGTGACTGCTGTCTTTTATCATCTCGCAGCAATTAATGGACTTCATCAGCGAGAGCCTGATGGATGTTTAATGCGCGCTAAAGGAACTGCCGGCGTTTAACCGGTCGAGTGCAGGCTGCGTGTGTCTGTGTGTCTGTGCATCTGTTTCAGCATATGTGCGCCTCACTGTGTGCTTTACTGACAAACCCTGATGCTTCCGCTCACATATGCTGTGCAATTTCTGGATCCCTCTTCTGCAGATTGAAATAATCCTATCGCGAGTGTCATCCGTCAGACAGACAGTGTGTTCAAAACCGACATCCAGTCAGAGCCAAAGATAAAGCCGCTGTCTCCGTCTTAAACCCCGTCTCCTCTGAAGCAGACACAGACTTAAAAGATAGCGTGACAGTGTGTGCAATCTCTTTCGAAGCTCTGATATGACATGAAATTCAGCTGTAAGAGAAATGCAATTCCAAAAAAAACATTTACAACTATTTTAACTCGTCTCGAGACCCATGCATTCCCTTCCACTGAATGCTAATAATTCTAATTTAACCAATTTACTGTCAGTGCATATGCTGAAAACCATTCTTTCTTCTGTGGAAAACAAAAGAAGATAATTTAAAGTATGTTGGTAACCAAACACAGACATTTCTTAAAACATCTGCTGTTATGTCCCTCAAAAGAAAGTTTGGAGCAACTTATAAATGGGTTAATGACTGGATTTTCATTTTTAGGTGAACTATCGCTTTAAGTTCCCTCCCTGAAAATAACAAATGTGTCATTTAATCAGTTTTATGTTGGTCTTATTATATGCATATCACTAGGGCTCTTGTGCTGAGATTGCACTTGAAGATACAATATAATAAGTCCATTAACCCTCATAATGCGATCAAAATCTGTATGCGAATTTCACATTCCCAAGCCGTTCGGACACAAGAATCGTTGTTTTATAAAACAGTCATAACTTAATATTTCTCAACTAAAACTATATTGTATCTGATCAGCAACTTCTCATTAGAGAGTGAATGTAAAAAAGGTCAAAGTTTTGAAAGTTACTATGTTATTACCATGTTACCAATCTATGATGCCCTCTCTCTCTCTCTCTCTCTCTCTCTCTCTTCAATATTGATGAGAAATCTTATTTGGATCATTGCATGCAATTTATAAGAACATATAATCTGAGAATTTCAATCCCCTTGAAATGAAAATAAATTAATTAAATTTGAATTTATGACTCATGATTACTCAAAAACAGTCCGAATTTATGAAACCTACATATTTCTAACAAAACATAAAAACAACAAAATAAAAAAATTAAATAAATACATTTGACTTGTTTTAACTTTCAGATGAAAAAGTTGCTGCAGTGGTTTGTCAATCAACAGAATTCAGGCCCCAACGTGTGTGGGATATGGGGAAAAGGCTGAATATAGGTCACAAAAGTTTTTTGACACTAATGGTACTCCATACATACCCGGGTCAAAAATGACCCGAACATGAGATGAGTTTTTTAATGGTTATATCTCTTTAAAAATAACTAAAAATAAATGATCTGTATTTTGAGGGTCTTAAACCATTTGCAAAGTTTAATTACCTTACTAGAAACCATACAGTTCTTAAAAACCTTTATAGATATTTTCCAGGTCAAAATGGACCCGATTGCGTTTCAAGGGATCTTTTTCCAGAGCCCCCGACCCGTGTCTGTTATATAAAAGCGTTTCAGTGTTTGGATACTTTTCTGTGTAACACTGAGTAGCATTGACCTGTGATGCCAACAAGCTGAAAGATGGTCCTGCAAAGATTTCCAACTCCGTTGACCAAAAAAAAAAAAAAGCATTTCAGCAAGAATCTTCCCATGATTCTGTGCCACGGCCGATTCACAAAGTGTGACCAAGGTGATTCAGCCTCGGAAGTTTCTGTCTTTCATGTGTTTTCGCAACCTCCGCCGCTGCACTGAAAGCAGAAACTTTCAGCAGGTTGGCATCTTTTGAAAACGCTGCTTGGTGCAAATGGTCTTTGGTGTGGGTTGCACCCTCGGACTCCATGTTCTGACGAGCTCATTAAACGCAGCAGCCTCTTGATTGCTGCACGCTGTTCTGAACGATTCCCTGATGTCCTCCAGCACACGTGTGATCAGCTCTTTCTTCAGTCGTTTGAGCTGAAAGATCAGCAGAAGAGGTTCAGCGCAGCATGGGCACGCATAGAGATCAGAACGCAGCGCTTCAGTCTATTTCCGGGCATCATTTAAGCAGCTTTTAGGGCAAAAGAGGGAGGAAAGGAGGCGATGATTGGCTGATCCTGTAATGATCTGATGGTGTTGATTAATTGGGCTGGGGACTGAGGTAGAACACACTCTTCTGAAGACAGTGTACTAAGACACTTAAATTAATTACCCGTCCTGCATTTGTCACAGCAGTGGCGTTAATCACACAACCACACCTGCATGCTGCCTGTTAGCAGAACCAAGCCTCTGTTCTCTCACAAATATAAGCCCAATTTGGAAAAGTTTCAAAGCTTATAAAACTGCTTTTTTTTGTAATTGTCTTTTTAAATTAATTATTTATTATTATTATAATTATTATTAAAGCTTTTAAAACTACAGTTTGGTAATTACATTTTTTATTATTAGTAGTAGTATTAGTAGTTATAAAAAACCTTTAAAAAATTATTATTAAATCTAGTAAAACTGTTATTATTATTATTATTAATAAACAAATATAATTATTAAAGCTAATCAAACTACTGTTTTAAAATAGTTTTTTAAAATTATAATCATTATTAAAATTAGTGAAACTATAGTTTAATAATTGTGTAGTTATAATTAGTATATATATTAATTATTATTATTATTAAAGGTAATAAAACAAAATATAGCATCATTATCATTTTCAATTTAATTATTAATAATTTAATTATTATTATTATTTTATATTAAAGCTAGTAAAAATAAATGGTTTTTGTTATTTATTTATTATTATTATTTTTAATCAAATCGTGTGTTCTTTAAGATATTTTCTCTCTTGTAAAAGCAAAAAGGGCTGAAAGTGAAACTAGATTTCAGGGCTCTGCGTGTCGGCTGTGTCTTGATTTGTCTCTAAATAAAGGTCAGTAGCTCAGAGTTTTCACCCATATACACCGATATAATGGCAACCATAGTTTCTGCCAGAATACCATAGTTACTGTGCTTATTTTTATTACAATATAGCAACCACTGTCATCAAAACAAAAATAACTCAAAAGCTTCTCTCGCTTGGAGATCCCTCGTTCATTATTATGATTTCAGAGCTGTTTTGGCAGAAACTGGTTCATGTTGAGTTTTTTCAACAATCGTTTTGGCAACAAGACAAACACTTCAACAATATTACTGCAGGCCTATTAATACTGAAGCCCTCTGGTTTCATTTTACAGCCAATACAGTCAATAAAGTTCAAAGTTTTATGTAAGTTATTTATGTAAAGTATTTAGGTTAGATATGTGTCCCTGCAGCACAAAAGCAGTGTTGAGTCGCTGGGGGATATTTGTAGCAATAGCCAACAATACATTGTATGGGTCACAATTATACATTTCTCTTTTATGCCAAAAATCATTAGGATATTAAGTAAAGATCATGTTCCATGAAGATATTTAGTAAATGTCCTACTGTAAATATATCAGAACTTAATGTTTGATTAGTAATATGCATTGCTAAGAACTTCATTTGGACAACTTTAAAGATGATTTTCTCAATATTTAGATTTTTTTGCACCCTCAGATTCCAGATTTTCAAATAGTTGCATCTCAGACAAACCTAACAAACAGTACATCTATGGAAAGATTATTTATTCAGCTTTCAGATGATCTATTAATCTCAATTTCGAAAAATTGACCCTTATGACTGGTTTTGTGCTCCAGGGTCACGTATAGGTTGTTATAACAACTAACATGTTAGCAACTTCTACACAAGAGACACACACACAAGCTTCAGTCTGACGTTTCTTTTCACCTCGTTTGATTGACAGGATGAAATCGGTCTTGATTATCATCTGTTTTTAAACAATCTGTTGATGCTCGATAGTGCAGATAATTGCTTTTATTGGACGACACTTTGGTGCATCCCAAATTTGAAACCTCTTTTGAATTGTTGAGTGCATTGATTCTTTACAGATTAGCCCACTATTGCAGAAGTGTGAGATTCAGACTGTATGTGTACGTGGAGAAGAATCCTACCTCTGTTTCAGTCAAGGACTCTCATTCATCTGTCAGAGTGTCTCTTTCACCTGGACACAGAGAGAGATGACAGATTAGCAAGCCTGCAGCTGCTTTCTGAAAGCCCGTTTTAATGTCAAGGTCCGTCTGATAACATCAGCTGTGTCTCTAGAGATTTCAGACAGACGAGTAATTGGGAAATGGAAAATACAACTTTTTTTCTTTTTTTTTGCTCTGCCCAAATACGGCTATCAATTTAAATGCTGATTCGTTAGTTCAATATTAGTCCTTCATATGTTGATGGAAGCAGGTGGGATTGTCATTGAACATGCATGTGTTTGTGTGTTTTCTGGGTTGTTGTGCATCTTTCAGACTGGACTCTATGTGATAAAACACAAAGAAACAGAGTATATTTCACACTCAGCAGAATAAACTGACCGCAAACTCTTTAATGCATCTCAATCCATTAACCCACAAATGCCATGAGAGTTAATTAGCAGCATGTGTTTGTAACTCGCTCTTCCTGCCTTTGGTTTCACAGACAGGGACGAATACAGTGAATATTTGCCTTGATACACATAATTACATCTTTAAAGGAAATGGTTAAATACTCAAAGGTGCAACTAACCTAACGACCAACTCTAATGACTAATGGCTGAATATGCATTTTAAATGAAAGTATGAAAGTGCAAAGATGGTGTCCTATTTCTTGTTTTATTTGACTGGTAGTAGTTCATTTTTATTCATTACTGACTTTACCTCAAAAATATACCTTGTAATAATACAATTTAAAATGTATACCTATTTTCATAATTTAAGTTTAATGAGTAATTTTAAATTTTATCATGTTTATTTAATATTTATAATATTTATTAAATGAGTATATATTGTGTATTATTGTAGCTAATTAGGTTTAATTTTCAGAAATTGCTAGTAAATTCCACAAAAAAATGCAAAGAATGTGACATTTGGAAGTAGAAAGGCTGGAATAATATTTTCTTGTAAAATTAATTCCAATGATCATTGTTTTATTAACAGTTTTGAAATATATATATAAACTTAATTTGTTAATTTGTAAACTTAACATTTACTTAAACTTAACTTAAAAACTACACTGTAAAAAAATATAAATATATATATATGTTATACATAAAAAAAATAATATATTTTTTAAATCTAAAACTTGTATTAAACCAATATTAAAATGAAAACAGTAAACATAAAAAAAAAAAAAAATATATATATATAAACTTGAAGCGTATTTTATTTCCGCTAATTGCCAAGCCATCATTTAATTTAAATTATACTACAATGACTGCAATTTAAAATAAAATAAAACCTATAAAGATAAATTAAATTAAATTAAGTATATAAAAATAAATATAAAATATATCAATTAAAAATATATATATTTAAGGTTTACCTAAATTAAAATGAAATCTAATTCAAAATATAAATAAAAACGAAACTATAATAGTTTCTGAGTGATACTCAAATAACGCGGCTGCATGCAAGTAGGGCTGGGCATTATTCAGAAATGTTCGAGAATAGCGACACTACACATAAAAAGCATTTAAGAGTGTCACAGTATGCATTAAGCAATCCACACATGTCCTGTTGTTTCCTTTAATTATAAAACACTAGGGCTGGGTATCGTTCAAAAATTTTCGATACCGATACGATACCTTGACTTCGATACCGGTTCCTGAACGATACTTTTAGCAAGATTACATTACCTCAAAAACCTTTGAGGTTTTTACAGACTCAAAGACTGATCTCCTGAGCCCCTGACAAGGAACAGACAGAATCATAATTTCTGTTAAGAAAACAGTAAACATAAAAAAAAAAAAAAATATATATATATATATATATATATATAAACTTGAAGCGTATTTTATTTCCGCTAATTGCCAAGCCATCATTTAATTTAAATTATACTACAATGACTGCAATTTAAAATAAAATAAAACCTATAAAGATAAATTAAATTAAATTAAGTATATAAAAATAAATATAAAATATATAAATTAAAAATATATATATTTAAGGTTTACCTAAATTAAAATGAAATCTAATTCAAAATATAAATAAAAACGAAACTATAATAGTTTCTGAGTGATACTCAAATAACGCGGCTGCATGCAAGTAGGGCTGGGCATTATTCAGAAATGTTCGATATCGATACGATACCTTGACTTCGATACCGGTTCCTGAACGATACTTTTAGCAAGATTACATTACCTCAAAAACCTTTGAGGTTTTTACAGACTCAAAGACTGATCTCCTGAGCCCCTGACAAGGAACAGACAGAATCATAATTTCTGTTAATTTTGCACTGATTTACTGATGAGCACTAGCAGCGTCCAGCGCTCTCAGTCTGTTTTCTCTTCCGCGATCGCAAAGGCTACAGATAACATATTTCAGCAACATTACATGGCCAAAACACACATTAGATCGCAATCGGGAGTTATTACAAACACTCGCTGGTGGTTTAAAGTGAGTTTTGAGTAAAAGCGGAGTATAAGTCCTATAAATTTGTTCTTATGTAGCATGATTACAGATTAACCCCTTAGGTATCGAAATTTGGTACCAAACAACAAGACGTTTTTCGGTACTCGATGGTATCGAGGCAATTCTACTGCTGCCTAAAAAGTATCGAACTCAATACCCAGCCCTATATGCAAGAGTAATGAGCAATACAGTGAAATGTATGCGTACGAGGGCTAGTTTGTCTGAAATCTATGACATGCTGGAGCTGCATAAATTATAAATGTGTGTATCTGTGCCGCTGGGAAGCCCAGGTGTCTGCTGGTAATTAAATCAGGACAGTGTTGAGCTGTTCTCTGCCTCCTGCAGCTGTAATGTCAGTCTGACGTATAATGCTCATCCTCACCGAATGATCTTTGCAGGAATACTTCAGCTGTGTGCAAAAAGCTTCCTCCATAAAATCAATGTGATTCTGGACCTCGTGCACGGTTACAAAAATGAGAAGAAACGTCATGGCCGTCATATTTACCTCAAACTAATTTAACCAATTTCAACTTTGTTTTTAGGTTATATGCAACTTTTTAAATGAGCTTTAAAAAATTAGTTGAAATGACTGAAAAAAACTTTTCACTCAGAAATTGCTAGGAAGTTTTCACAAACTGAACTGGCAAGTGACACTGAATTAAACATGACATTTTGAAGTTTTGTTTACAATAAAAAAATAAAAATCACTTAATTTTTTTTATACCATACAACCAATTTTATTAAACCTAAACATTTTTGTGCAATGCGTTTTTTCCATTACTTTACCTCAAAATAATTTAACCATTTAACTTTGTTTCTTAATTATGTGTGATTCAACTAAATTTTAAAAGTCAGTTTAGTATAATTAAACTTAATAGAAAAGAATAAGTTGAAATGACTGAAGAAAATTTGGTGTGGAAACAGAAATTGCTAGTAAATTTCAGAAACAATTACAAAGAAATGGCAAGTAACGCATTGAATTAAGCATGGAATTTTGATAAACTGAAATAATATTTTCTCCAGTAATCTTTTTGTTTGCAACTTCATAAAAAAAAAAAAAATTTATAGTGCACATTTGATTATAATTGTTCAAACATGATAAAAGCCATGGCAGCATATGTTTTTCAATTGCCTCAAAATAATTTTTTACCAATTTCAACCTTGTCTTGTAGGTGAACTTTAAAATATGAGATGAAATGACTTTTACATCAAATTTGATCAAACTTAAACCGTAAGGCTGCAGCTGAACTGAAGTTATTACGTTCTGGATATTTTTCTGCAGTGTAAGGTCGCTTAGCATTACTTATTATTTAAGGCTTTTTATCTGTGAGTGAATCCATCTCAGAGACTTTATAAATGAATCCTTTACCCTTAACAGACCCATTATCATTATATGTGGGGCATTAAGCTACATTATCAAGGTCCTCTTCATGCATTTAATGGATTTAATCACTTTTCCAAAGATGAACATTATGGTGCTGTGGCTAATGGACTATTGAATATTATTCAGTGACTTTCATCATTTATATGAGGGTTAGTTTGACGTAGATACACTTGAACCTGAGCTCACAATGACACTCACTGCTTTACTAAAATATTAGGCTTGTGAAATTTTAATTTATAAAATGTATATTAAATATATATCATTTATTTATACAAAACAGTAGGCAAAACCGTGTTATTTTAGTATCATTGGGATACTATCATAGTTTAATATTTTGAATTTGATTTTATTTTTATAATTTGTATTGAAATCTATTTCTATTACATTGCTTTCATGTTAATTTTAGCTAAAGCTTTAGTAATGTCGTCGTGTTTTCGTAATTTTTATTGGTTGTTGTTGTTTATAAATATAGTTTGTGTTGATTTTTATTTCAGCTTTAGTTTATTTCAGTACATCAAGGAAAATAGCTGAAATAAAATAGGTTTATTATTATTATTTTAGTTAACATTTATTTTATTTGAAGTTGAATGTTCCATATTGAGTTATATAACTCTTATATAATTGAGTTTTAGCTTAATTTTAGTTGTAGTTAACTATAATAACCCTGAGGCAAAATGGAGTATATTTAGTAAAAACTAATTTAGATAAAATAGTATATATTTAATATATATATATATATATATATATATATATATATATATATATATATATATATATTATATAT
>NW_015506011.1:487106-487738 GCF_001515645.1 Sinocyclocheilus grahami
CACACACACACACACACACACTCACACACACTCACTCACTCACTCGCACTAAATTAAATCTGGCCAAGACCCACCCACTTACACTTACTGACATGTACAGTGACCAATTACACTTTCTTTTGTGTTTTTGAATGTTTTTTTTAGTGTGGGTAAATCTAAAATACATAGCGTGATAATACACTGCAGGATAATAATAGTATAATAGACTACAAAAGCATGGAATAAGTTCACTTTAATCAATCCATCAATGTAGCGCATCATCATCAGTCTGCACTCATGATGATGTTTTATTATAACGGCTCTTATTTCACCAATCAATCAACCTGTATGATGACAGGAAAAAACTATCATTAAATAAATGAGCCTTTCAGTGCTGCTGGTGTAGCTGTCAGGAGACGCGTGATCGACTGAACTGAACCCTACAGGCACGCGCTAACACAAGCCTCCTGTCACTTAATTAGGTTCATTAGGTCAGTTCTTCCCAATGTAAACATGCACAGATGTGTGTAAAAGCATACACTGCTTGTGCTTCGCTTTGGATCTAATAATAATGCAGATGAATAGTGACAATCCACTCATGTGCTTAATTTACAATGAGTTGAAATTAAATCAGTGAAATTAAATGTGTGTGT
>NW_015506011.1:488077-488783 GCF_001515645.1 Sinocyclocheilus grahami
CACACACACACACACACACTCACACTCACACTCTCACTCACACACTCAATCACTCACACACACACAGACACAGACACTCACTCACTCACTCACTCACGCTCGCACGCACGCATGCACACGCACTAAATTAAATCTGGCCAAGACCCGCCCACTTACACTTACTGACATGTACAGTGACCAATTACACTTTCTTTTGTGTTTTTGAATGTTTTTTTTAGTGTGGGTAAATCGGAAATACATAGCGTGATAATACACTGCAGGATAATAATAGTATAATAGACTACAAAAGCATGGAACAAGTTCACTTTAATCAATCCATCAATGTAGAGCATCATCATCAGTCTGCACTCATGATGATGTTTTATTATAACGGCTCTTATTTCACCAATCAATCAACCTGTATGATGACAGGAAAAAACTATCATTAAATAAATGAGCCTTTCAGTGCTGCTGGTGTAGCTGTCAGGAGACGCGTGATCGACTGAACTGAACCCTACAGGCACGCGCTAACACAAGCCTCCTGTCACTTAATTAGGTTCATTAGGTCAGTTCTTCCCAATGTAAACATGCACAGATGTGTGTAAAAGCATACACTGCTTGTGCTTCGCTTTGGATCTAATAATAATGCAGATGAATAGTGACAATCCACTCATGTGCTTAATTTACAATGAGTTGAAATTAAATCAGTGAAATTAAATGTGTGTGT